>NC_056731.1:1659331321-1659356321 GCF_019279795.1 Protopterus annectens | reverse complement strand
TAAATCCCCACTGTTCTACTACTGCATATTTCAAACAGACGCAATGCTCAACAATCCCCACTAGGGGCAAATCTGACCTTCTAATTCTAAACCTCAATATTAGAAGAATCAGTAATAAAATTCAGGACCTACATGCCAATTTAGCACTATACTCCCCAGATATAGTCATACTCACTTAAACTTAGCTTAAACCTACCACTTCCAATAATGAAATTCTCCCTCCAGGGTAAAATATCCTATGGCTTGACAGATCAGGGAAAAAGGGTGGCGGTGTTGCCTTTCTATATAAAAATCATCTAACACTAGAATCTTCCAAACAAGACATCCCATAGGTTTATAGATTCATAGGTGAGTACTAGGCTAATGGCCCTGGAGCTAGTACAAGCCTAGCCCAAGAATATTCCCAGTCATCCTGCTGCCGGACATTAGTTCCTAGTGCCCCTATCAAGCAAGACTGTTGAAGTGATCCCTCGGGTGAATTTCCTTTTACCCATCCACTCATCAAGATTTTTCTTGAAGAGGGCTAGTGAGGTGCTCTGCTTGGAGTGAATGGGGAATATATTCCAGAGTATGGGAAGTCTCTGGGTTAGGAACCTGTCCCTCCAGCAGGTTCTGTTTATTGTGGTAATGAGGTTAAGGCCTTTGGAGCATGTGGTGTGGAGGGATTGAGACTTTTTCAGATAAAGCATGTCTAGCAACACTGGGTCAGACATTGCTTTGTATGTCAAGCAACAATCGTCTCTAAGTAGGTGATATGAGACTGAATAAAGCTGGAGTTTTTTGAGTCTTTCTGTATAGGGCATGTGTCTGAGTCCTAGCATCCTCTTTGTGCAGAATTTTTCTGGCCTCTCCAGTTGTTGTAGGTGTCTAGTGAGGTACATGCCAAATGGGGCATTGTACTCTATAATGGGTTAATTAGGGATGAGTAGAGAGGGATTATGACTTCTTTCTTCCTGGATGAGAAACATTTCATAATGAGGTGTGCCACGTAGAAGGACTTTCTAATGATAGTGGCAACATGGTTGTCGAAAGAGAGGTTGCTATCTACCTGTGTCCCCCGATCTCTTATCACTCCTTCAGAGATAAGTGGGCTACCATTAATGTGGTAGTTCATGGCCACTGTGTTTTTTCTGAAGGGAATGCCAATGCACTTTTTAGCACTGAGCTTAAGGCCATGATTCTGGAACCAGATGTTGGTCTCTGTGAGGCCTTTTTGTAGGATGTCTACATCAGCTTGAGAATCAGTAATAGCTCCCAGTTTGCAGTCATCTATGAATTTGGTTAACCAGAGTCCCTTTGTGTTGGCTTGAACTTCAGAGATGTAGAAGCCAAACAGGAGAGGACCCAAAACAGATCCCTGTGGGAGTCCACTTGTAACTGCCCAGTAGTTAGATTTGGAGTCTGCTACTTTCACCGTGTGGGTTCTGTCCATGAGCCAGTTGACAACCCATCTTATGACGTAGGGGTTAATGCCTCAGTTAATAAGTCTATTGATGATCCCTGAGTGGGGCATTGTGTCGAAGGCCTTGGCTAGACTGAGGTAGGCTGTATGGACTACCTTTTTTTCATCCACTGCTCTGGTGACAGATTTGAAGAAGTCTATCAGGTTGAGCATACATGATCTGCCCTTCACAAACCCAAACTGCATGGGGAACAGGGTTTGAAGCTTCCCTATATCCCTATTTATAAGGTCCATAATGATGCACTCCATAGCCTTACAGATCAGGCTCATCAGGCTGATGGGGAAGTAGTTACCAGGGTCAGTAGTCACTCCTCCTTTGTGGAGTGGAATGACTGTAGCAGTGCACCATTCAGTGGGAACAAAGCCTGAAGTGAGGCTGTGGTTGAACAGGGCACTCAGGTGTGGCGCCAGTTCCCTTTGTAATTCATGTAGAACACAGTCAGGTATATTATCAGTTACCATGGGAGCAGTATTTTTGGCTTTGGACACTGTGGTTTCTACCTGTGCAGCTGTGATACTAGGGATTTGGCATTCCTTGGGTATTGAGATGGGCCCTTTAGGGGGTGAGGGGGGTAAAGTTTGCACTAAACCTGTCGGCCAAGATATTTGCAATATCAGTTGGTTCAGTATAAGTGGTGCCATTGTGCAGCAGCTCAAAGCACATCTGCTTATTGTTATGCATATTCTTGACATAACTAAAGAATGCCTTGTCGTTATTTTTAGTGTCTCTAGTAATTTTGTTTTAGAAAATAGCTTTGGAGGATTTGATGAGGGATCTCAGTTTTATGCTGAGATTTACAAGAGAATGTTTCCATTCGTGGGACTTTACCCTTTTCTGCAACAGTTTTTTTCCTTCTGTTGTAGAGTTTATTAATGGCAGTGAACCACCAGATTGGCTTCCTTTTTTGGAGGTCAGCATCTTGGTTCTGTTTGGTATGGCCTGATCCATGCACTTGTGTAAATGCTCATACAGTGCCTTGGTGCATGATTCAGCAGCCATACACCCATTCCCCATTTGCATGGATGACGTGAAGTTTGTCACTTCTGTGTTTAGAAGCTCAAAATTGGCTTTGTAGAAGTTCTTCAGTGTGGTTTCCTTCATGGGGGGGGGGGGTGAGGGTGGAATTTGGATATCAGTGATGATTAACTTGTGGTCATATCTAACCAGGGAAGAGTTTATTACTGGTGTAGAGCAGTGGTCCCCCATGTTTGTAATAACCAGGTTGAGAATGTTTCTACCTCTGGTGGAGGTGAGAATGAGTTGGACCAGGGCATTGGAATTAATGAATTCCAGAAAACATTGTGCATATGAGTTGGAACAGGAGTCATTTTCCCAGCTAATGGAGGAGTAGTTAAAGTCTCCCAGTATAAGTGTATTAAGTTGAACCTTAATGTTTTTCAGTGTTCAGGAATGCGGAGTGGGAGTTTTGGGACATTGTGGGGGATCTATAGCAGGGTACAACCTGGATTGCACTTTTATCCAGTGTTAGTTATACCTGAAGTATCTCTGATGCGTTATGTTGGGCAACTAGTCTGGAGGTGTGCATATCTTTTATGAAGATGGATACACCACCGCCTTTGGGGTTTTGATCCACACCTCCTTTAGGTGTTTTGTCCAGATTTAGGGACCGAAAGGTGTGATATGCATTGTAGCCTGGTAACGCTGGGGTGCTCTCCACAGAGGTCAATGTTCTCCAGTTTAAGGAGTGACTCGAGTGAGTGCATTTAGAGATTTAGACTTCTAGCATTGAGTAGCATAAATCTCAGGTTGTGTTTGCTTGCAGTTGTCATGGTGGTAAATTTGTCATCAGGGTATTGCCTAAAAAAGGCACTATAGGGGTGGCAAGAGCCTTGGCCAGTATCCAGAATCCCAGGGATGATAGATGCAGGCCATCTCTGGAAAAGCATCAAGGTCTGTTGATCATGTCACCCCAAGCAGATAGATAATGGATCCCCTTTGAATGACACCAGAAATTTAGCCAATTGTTGAAGTCAATCATTTTCTGCTTGTACTGTGGTATCATTCTGGGTGATGGTAGGATGGTGCTCAGGGCTAGGGTCATACCTGCCTGGGCTACAAGATCCAAGAGCTCCTCCATGTCTCTTTTCATGTAGTCCGGGGGGGTATGTCTTAGGTTGTTCACACCAACATGGACAATGACAGAGTCATATTTGACCCAAGTGCTTGCTTTATGTGGCAAATCCTGGCACCTGACAGGCAGCTGACCATAACTTTCTCCTTATTCAACCTAGTGAGCGGGACGTCAGTGTGCCTTACTATTGAGTCACCTATGACTAGTGTATCGGGTAAAATGTTTTGCCGTATGGGCTTATGCTGAGTGGCACACTATTTATGTGGGCTATGTGTTTTGTGGGTTTTGTTTGAATGAGATAGTTGCTTGCATTTCTGCCTTGGAGGTCTTTGTTGTTTGGGCAGATTTTTATTGAGAGCCTCTGCGAAAGTGGGTGTATGTTTCGCTATGTGCTCTATGTGGTGTGATGTATGCCTTAACCTTCTCCTCTTGACTGGCTAACCCAGTCTTGGTTGGAGAGAGCATGGCCTCTAGTTTGGCTATGTAAGTGCATCTCTCACAAGTGAATGTGTTTTGACAAACTTGCCAAACTTACCCTGAACTCAAACAAACATATTAACCTAACTGGAACCTACATCCTTCCTGGTAAAAATACCCTTGTGTTGGAAACATACTAAGCTGGGCTGAAAAATCCCTACCCCAAGAAATGATTGTCCTAGGAGACTTTAATATAGACTGGACAGCTTGTAGTTCTCAAAATCTCACTAATCACATTAATATGAACAGCTTTACACAGCTCATACAAACCCTTACCAAGATAAGCAAAACATCCAATAAACAATCCATACTAGACTGGATATTAACTAACAAACCAATTCACATTGTCCACTCTGGCTGTCGCCCAGACTGCCTAAGTGATCATCACTCAACCTACATAATCAGACAATGAACCAACTCAATGAAACAAGTAATTTACAAACAAATAAGAAGCACAAAACAATTTAACCCCAAAAACTTCATTAGCTCCCTAATCCACCCCAACTGGCTACATAATTTCAGTAAAACCTTCCCCGCTATTCTAAACAGTCACCCTCCTATGAGAACCATACATGCAAAATCTTATTATGCCATGTAGCTAAAAAATGAAACAAAGTCTCTATTAGTTGCAAGAGATAAACTGTGGAATCAGTCGTACAAAACTAAATCTGGTACTGCCAAACAAAACTACCAAGAGCTCAGAAACAAAACTAAGAAACAAATCAGGCAAGATAAAATAAAGTACTATACCGATATCCAAACTAAACACCATAAGAACCCTCAAAAATTCTGGTCAGCAATAAAAAACGTACTCCAACCAGGTAAAACAACTACTTCACAACCCACTACCTCAAATACTTTACTGAATCCATAGCAGCCCTATCCAGAAAGTCACCCTTCCCAATTCTAGACAGTCCAAGTCCCAATAAAGCAGAAACCACCTTCTCCATTCAGCCAGTCTCAACTAAAGCAATCACAAAAATGCTTAGTAAACTGAAACCCACTACTCTAGCTACAGACAATTTACCACCCCAATATCTAAAAACAGCAGTCGAAGCAATAGCATACCCAGTTTCAACACTTATAAACAGATCCATAGTGAAACACCAAATCCCAACCTTATGGAAAACTTCCCACATAATTCCACTTCACAAAGGAGGTAATGCCCTAGCCAACTGCCGACCTATTGCTATCTTATCCTCACGGTCCAAAACATTAAAGAGAATCGTCCACACATAGCTCATGCACTACCTGCAAACAAATAACCTATTAACTCAGTCACAACATGGTTTCCGTCCACATCACAGTACAACCACTGCTCTGTTATCTTTGACCAACACAATACATCAACACATACACAATCACAAATATGTATCCTCTATTTTCTTAGCCCTATCAAAAGCCTTTGATATGGTCTCCCACAGCAAACTCCTTACCACCCTTTCTTCACTAAACTTTTCTCAGTCTGCACTTGACTGGTTCCAAGACTATTTGATTGGATGACAGCAAGCAGTACAATGGCAAGGAGATATATCACCCCTGTTACCTACCACAATAGGTGTCCCCCAGGGCTCCATATTAGGTCCCCCCACTTTCTCATTATTCACAAATAACCTGCACACCTCAGTCCCACAGGCATCCTTAATTTAGTACACAGACGACTCCACAGTAATTTGTGCTGCCCCTTCTATTCAAGAATTACAAGTGCTCACCCAAAACTCATTTCTTGCAATCAAAATCTGGCTAACAAACCCCCATCTCATCCTGTACTCCAACAAAACAAAACCTATGGTATTTCATCCTACCAAAGTGCCCATACTAAGCTGTGAGGTGTTAAAATAGACAATAACATGAGATTTGATTCCCACATATCTCAAACCATAAAAGAAGTCCACAAAAAATAGGTACTCTGTATAGAAATAAACTTTACTTTGAAAACAACACAAAAGCCACAGTAGCTCAAACACACTTGATCTCAACCCTTCTGTATGCATCACCTATTCTCACAACCTTAGGAAATCTGGCCTTACAAAACTTGAAACATGTCATTATAAAATTGTAAGAGTTGCAGCCAACTCAAACTCCAAATCTCATCATTGTACATCACTCAGGTAGCTGAATTGGCTTGAGTTTCCTCAACTCCTACTTTATACCCAACTAACCATGGCCTGCAAATTACTCCATGAAAGAGACAACACCTGCCTTCCAAAATCCACTACAACCATACTCCAGTGCCAGACCTTTATGATCCAATAATAAATCCCTGATAAAAGTCTCCACTGCCAATAATCATCCTGGGGAATCCCTGTTCTCCAACTGTATAGCTAAACTCAGGAATACTTTACCTCCCAGTATAACATCCACCACAACCTCAGTACAATTTAATCATTTACTAAAAACTCACCTATCCAAAAACTGAATATGTCCATGTATTGCTCCTGACTAATCTACTTGTTCCTAATGCCCATACCATATTGGATTCGGTCTTACTAATTGTACTTACAATCACAAATGATATTTAGTATTGTGTTTAATTATGACATATGTCTCACTTTGTATATTTAACTGAGTTCTACTGTATTTGTTATATTCTAATTGTATCTGTGTTGTATTAGCTTACTTTTATGTGGAACTTTTCTCCCCAGGCCACCACTGAAAAAGGACTTATGTCCAGTCGGACTTTCCTGGTTAACAAATGTTAAATAAATAATAAATAAAAATAAAGAAGAAGAAAAAAATTGAGCTGATAGTAATTATGGTAGAATGTAACATTATCCTGACTATACTGAAGCAGTGTACCTCATGTAGAAAGGAGTGCATCTCTAACATAGTTAGTAGGCAGGTTGTGATGACGGAAAAAGGACTGCAATGCATAAGCATTTCTAAGTTTTTGATGTTGTAAAATGAATCCAAGTAATACAGCAATGATGTATGTTTGCAGAGAATCTCATTACCTTTTGGTTATATAAAAGCTAGGTTTCCATTCACATGTCAGAGTGAGAGAGTGAGAGAGAGTGAGAGAAAAAGAGCAATTAAACTGCAAACAACCAGTCACCTAATTAAATGTGTGATCATAACTTTGGCCATTATCGATAAACTCAGAACAAGCCATGGAAATCCTCAACTAAGAAGCCAATTTTGTGAAGTTCAGCATAGACACTTTGTGATTCTTCACTAAGTTAAAATTTCTCTTTGGCTAAATCTCTGTCAATGCACTGATGTGAGTCATTAGTGGAGAATATCTACCTCAAATATCAAACATTTAGGCTAAAGTTAATAAAACAGGTAAAGTCAATTCAGGATTATAATACTGGCAATTACTAATGATTTTATCTTAACTTTCAAGAGGATCATTTTTAGTAGCCATTCTGTGGACCATTGTAGTGTATCTGCATAATTTAACCTCAGACAGTGTAAAATTTATGAATGTCTTCAGTGGAGTCAGGTCTTCAGAGCATTCACTTTTTGCTTTTCAAATCAGTTTTAATTATATCCCTGCAAGTGAGGACTTATGCATTTTACAGATCATAGATGTGAGAGTAGGAATCACTTATTTTTTCACAATCAGCATAAAAATTATATAAAATCAGAATAAAAGTCAGTGTTCTAAACATTATGTAAACTTTTTTATTTTTGATAAAATGAATAAGTGCTTCAGAAAAGGTCTAGGAATGGCCCAAGAGGTTACACTTATTTACAGCTGAGGAGTATTTCTAACTGGCTATCACTTAGGTTGCATGTATTTGTGTGGAATTGGCACACAGAAGAAAGAAAGGAAAAAAAAAAACAAAACAGGAAAAAATGGAGTTTTCAAATAAAGCAAAATTCATACAGGTTACGGGAGATACAAGATTAGACTGAGACAGAAAATAATAATAAATAGTAAAAATTAATTAGAGAAGGTAGTCTGAACCATAAAGACATACTGAAGAAAAGATTTCTTGTTCACAGGAAAGAAAACTAAAATGCTCATTGGCAAATATTTGACTTGTTTGTACTTGATGACTGGGAATTACTGAAAGAGCAGAAGCCATTGTTACTGAAGGCTTTGGAAGAAATGCTTCTACAATCAGTAACACATAAATAAAAGGATTCATATGTTCTCAGATAATCCTTCATCCAATATAGCAGCATGAAAGAGCTGGAGCTAACTCTGACATTCAGTGGATGCAAGTCAGAGCATCTAAATCTGGATAGGATACCAGTCTACTGCAGAAATGAAAACACACAGACAACTATAGGCAGTTTGGAAGAATTATTTGGCACCTATGGCATATTTTTAATATATAAGAAAAGTGGAAGAGAATATGTGGTCATGGAGGAAACAAACTTTGGTCACCCAAACCAAGAAGTGAACTGCAGAACTAGGAGCTGTGATTTAGCAATGCTAACACTACTATGCATTTTTAAATAAAACAAATACGCCAATAAATACAATAAGTGAGGGATAAGAATGGTTGATTTAGGAAAAGGTAGGGTTAGCAGACTTTAATACCATGTTACAGTTTCCTCAATGCATTACATGTTGAATAAAAAGTCATCATACTTTCTTTAAGAATTTACCCCCCACTCCTTATAAATTCTTCCCCATCAAATATTATGGATTTTGACTAAAGAAAAGCAGTTCATCAATATATTTGTAGTTAGTTGTTCATTCTTATCTATTGGGACGACAAACCTGTTGAGTCTAAGAATCCACACCTCTGTTACTACGTACTGTCACTTACATCTACTTCATATCTCTTTTCAGGGTCTTTCTTTCTATCACATAGTCTTACACACTTGCCATTGTTCTTGAGCTCCACTTTCAGATTATGTTATGAGGAATTACATGTTCTTTGGGGTTCCCTTCCTGACTCTCTAAATGACCACTTACTAGTTTTTATAATTCGAGACCAAACCAGCATTTAGTAACAGCACCATTATAACCAAACCAGAAACCTCTCATGCTTCAACACATTCAGACGCAGGTTGGGGGAAGCACTTGATAGTCAGCAACTTGAGGTAGATGTTAAAACATGTGTTGAATATTTTTAGCAGTTCTATTTAGGGTTAGCTGTTACAACAGATCTTGGATCCCTAAGTCTTATTTTTCAAAGCAGATGGCAGTTGTTATCTTATTGTTTCTTAGAAGTATGCAGCAAAAGAGCAATCCTTGCAATTTTAGTCTTCAGGCAAAATAGCTTTATTTGAAGGACGAGCACTATCATTGATTGACTTTAACAGATCTAACAAGAAATTGACATTGCTTCTTAATTTAAAAATATGTTACCTCAGAGAGATGACTGGGGATATCAGAACAAGTCAGTGAGAAATATAGAGCTGGAAGTTGTTGCCCCATTTTCTGGAAGTATCCATTCTCTGAATGAAAATTCTGGCCAATTTAATTGAAGACTTAGTCATCCAAATTAGCAAACATCAATAGATGTGTTTATATCTGAAGCACTAATTTTCAGGATATGCAGTAATGATCTCCACAAAGCAATTAAACATGATGTCATCATACAGTACACAGATGACTCTTTACCCTTATGCTCTGCCAAAAACGTAGACAAACTTCAACAGACCACTTAGGATTCCTTCACCTCAATTCCGGTTTGGCTTTTCAATTCCCAATTACTCTTAAACCCCACAACTTAATAGTAATCTTATTCACCCATAATCAATATTGTGAGCAGAAAAAAACACTTTGCACTAACTTCCTTTAGCATGATTGAGCTTGTGTTCCTCACAAAACTATTAGTAACTATTAACAAAAACCTGAAGTTTGACTTCCACATAAGATAACTAACTGAAGAATAATCAAGAACTTGGTTCATTGAGCAATATCAAACCTAACATTTCTATTGCTGTAATTAAACACCTTACTGCTTCCAAGTCTTTTCTGTGCAGCTCCAACCCTGATCAACTTACAAACTACACAATTGTCTCTCTCTTTCTCCACTAGTGCACTGCTGTTAATCTATGAAATAAATCCCATCTAAATAACTATCTTGGCTAGAACTATCACATTACTTATCATACTCACAACTACTAACCACATATAAACTTCTCTGTAGATCTGACCAATGCCTAGTCCTAAGCAATATACGCCAAGAATATTTCCAAGCAGACCACTAATCCCTACAGATAAAAGTAGTCCTCCACATAACTAACTTAATTAACACTGCAGGTAACATTTTTTACTCCTCGTATGTCTCCAGACTGTGCAAGTCCTTATCTGTGGCCCTATCTCATCCAGTAATGGGCTAAGTCTGCAATTGGTTATTGCTTGATCAGTGTTCTACCACACTAAGCACATTTAAATAAAAATAAATAATTAAAATCAGTAACAATCCATCCTTCAAAATGCTTCCTGGACTGGCTTTGCTTTTGTTACACTGCTGGTTGAGCCCATATCTTACCCATGCCATCTCACAGTAACTTCCATCTCAGTTTAGCTCAGCTGCTCTTAATTTCTACTGATCCTTTGTTTTTGCTAACTTCTGTCTTCAGTCACAATCTTCTTCCAAATGCACTTCCTTGCCTGACTCTCCTGTCCTCTGACTAATCATACTCATCTGATGCCTGACTGGATGTACCATATGACATGTTCATCTCTAAGCTTATAACAATTACTGTATACTTTGTCTGCTTCTGACGTATATTCTCAGATTACTACTCTATATATTTATGCTTTGTATTGATGATTTCCACAGTAAGTATTTATGCATGTTATGTTTTTGAAGTTAATGCATGTATATGTGTACTTGGAGCTATTCACCCCATAAAGGGGTTACGTTTGTGCCCATTCAGATCATCCAAGTAAATAAATACTGATAAATAAATAATATTGATCTATACATTGATATATCTTTATATATATATATATATATATATATATATATATATATATATATATATATATATATATATAGTACTTACGTATTATCGCAACCAGATTTCTGAAGTGGGCGAAATGGTTGTGTTACCGCAAAAACAGTTTTCTTTCTTTCTTAACCTTGAAAGGGTTGTGTAAGTAAGTAAGCAGAAGTGGGTCACAGTGGGAATGAGGCACAATGAGTAGCAAAAGTCAATTTTCTTTCTCCTGGGGGGATGGGTCTCATTCGTTCCGTGAGCTACAAAGTGGTAAAGTGCATCACGATTCCTGTATTCATGATCACAACCTCAGCAAAGGGAAGTCAGTCAGGAATATACCATGTAACTGTTACTGCCAGTGATCATCCATACCACAGACATTTGACATGACTAGTAAGTAACAGGACAGTGAACCCTCATGGACTGGTGTCTTTCTCCCTAGTGGGACTCTGATGTCTGGGGTGGTGAACGTTATCGCGCTTCACACAGATAGCTCTGTTAATTAGAACCACTTACATTGCTTGTCACAACTGCTGCAAATGATGAATGATTCACACACATTCTTTCCAAATTTGACAATCGCAGATGCCACTGTCTACATGTAAAGGGCTTTGAAAGGGTCCAGTTTTCTTCTTTGGGAATTTGCTGCCTTTCATGAGTTCTAACCTTAAGGATTATTGTGAAGCACCGGTCCCATGTTTAGGTCAGGAGCAGACGCTACCCAGGAAGAGGAATTTTCACTTTATTTCTCTTCCTATGTGAAAAACATTGTCACACCATACTACTGAAGAGTTCACACTCCCCTTGTTAGGTTACCAGGCATCCTTCCACAGAAACACAACCATTTCTGGCACTTAGGAAATCTGGTTGCTATAATACGTAAGTACCATATATATATATATATATATATATATATATATATATATATATATATATATATATATCAGTTTCAGCCTATAGTGGTTCTTTAAAAATTCACAGTAATGGTTGCAATTCATTCAAGGATGCCACATTTCATAGAATATGTTGTTAATAAGTCACGCAATATATTGATTACAACTATAACACATACATTGCTGATATCTATATTTAAAGCAGATACCTGTTGTGTCCTCCTATCACTGTTCATGCAGCAGTTTTCTCATACTATAAATCCAAGAATGTATCAAAAGCAGCATGCATTTAATTTCTGAGACAAAACAATGATTTATCCTAGTATTACCTTTTATTAAAGATACAGCACTACTGCTGTTTACTGAACATATAGCTTTTGATGTAATTATGCTCTACAAATTGGATAAATATATGAATATCTGCAGTTGTATGCATTTCAAATGAAACTCCAATAGTACACTGTTAGTTTTAAAACTTAAGACCATAATCGCAATTTAAATTATAAAAGTTTTATAAATTAGCTTGGCTGTTACACAGGAAAATGACCTTTGAAATCTCTCTCCTTCCATAACTATCGCTTGCCAATGTTATTTACGCAATCAGTATCTGTACTGTGTCATGCTGATAAAGTCTAAGTGCGATTAGTACAGTATGTTTGGAAAATATCCCATCATTAACAAACATGAGAAATGCAAAAATATTCCCTACTCTTCAGCTAAGAGCAAATCGGGGACCAAATAACACTATCTGTTGCTAGGCTACAGTGCTCCTACACTTCCTGGTACACATTTTGCTAATATGACTGTGCTGTGATGGACGCCAACTATTAGTGCAAAAGCATTTAACTTCAATCTCAACCTTGAGTGCCTAGAGGGTTGCAAAGACGGCACTGGGCCATGTAATATGATTTTGTATATTGCCTGACTTCACAGATGTTTATTTTATTTATTTATTTATTTTTGTAAATGCATCAGCAAACAAGCAGTAAAATGCATTTGGTGAGACTATCATAACGGTATCTAGATTTAGCAGGCCGTGCAGTGGCTACTATAATGTTAGCTTTGATATGGCATTTTTCATTCAAGTTCAGGGAGGCAGCAGAAGCCACTAGAGGGACTATCTCAGTTAGTAACGGAGTACTAATAACTGAACTGAAGAGGAAACTAGAATGCTGTTTCCTCAGTGATGTCTCTTTTAAAAAATTATCCACCGTCTGCAAATATGCTAGTTGCTGATTTACCTTGCCCTCCTAATTCACATCAGAAACAAGTATTTGTCAGTGCTAAAACTGGGGACAGGGACTATGTGAAATGGATATATGTACTTTGTCAAATGCAGTAATCGCATATTCTCATTAGGAGTTAAAGTGGTGCAATTTAAAAGAGTATAGTTTGTACAGCTAAAAGGAACTAGTGACCTGGAAACAGATCTAATTCAATCCACTGAAACTAAACTCCTCAGAAAGAAAGCTAAGTGAAGAAAAATAAATAGATCATCCTTCTCCAAACGTTCTTGTCTTTCTAGGACTCCGTCCCCTTTCATGCCCATATGGGGGCTTTACCTAGTGCAGCCTTGGCCTTAATATAGTCAGCTTTAAGATCAGTTCCCCTGCTTAGTGAAAAAGCATGTCCTGAATGCACTGCCATTCAATGAATGCATGTTTTGCAGAACGTGCTGTTACCTAAACATTTAAGCATCATTCATGCAGTATGATATGAAAAGAACTAAAGGTGTAGACTATGAGCAGGCTGCAGGCTTTAGTCTTCTTCAAAAGACTTTCATGTATACATGACATAAGCAGATGAGGTAAAAACAAATACACAACATAACAAAATTCTTAGTGTGCTATTGTACATAGAAATACATTTAAGATACTTGAATATGTCTGCAGACACATACACACCAACACTTAACAGGCACACACAATGTGTTCTTCTACAAATGTACACACACACACACACACACACACACACACACACACACACACACACACACACACACACACACACACACACAAAAAAACATGCCTTTGTCCACATACGCATCAGTACCACCACTATTCACATTTGGTTTCTGTTATCCAATAGCTAGAAATGAATTTGCAAATGTATGTGCTTTTCACAAATTAGTTGTACAACTCACAGAAATCCTAGTTTTATGTCAGGTAAAGGGACATTTTACATACCAAAAGACAGATTAGAAAGGGTGTTGCTTTAACTTGAGGAGTGCATGAAGTAGTATTCTCCGTGAGTTGCCATTTCCCCTCATTAGTAATGTTGCCTTTTGAAGCCATAAAAGCTCTTCCTTAACATGTGTCACACATAAATGGGACAGGTGCATAATGTTTGTCAGTATGCATTAAACCAAAATACTGAAAATGAAATTATGAAGTTCTGCTTACCATCCTTTTAATACAATGCTCCAGTTGTAATTATTAAGCGTCCTACATGCAAGGCACTTTAAGCTGTTTATGTTATCACTCTGCTATTTTCCGTCATTATTCACAAATGTAACCAGAGGGAGGCTGAAAACTGACCATAAGACCTAATCTACTCTTCATTCATTCATTCATTCATTCATTCATTTTCCTTTTTTATTTTGCAAAATTACTTTTATTTAACATACCAGTAACAGTTTATCAAGTTACAAGTTACAAGTTACAGTTACAAAAATATGCATCTGGAGCCTCTCTTCCCGGGCCTCCGCTGAAAATTGGCTTCATTCCAAGTTGGACTTTCCAGTTAACAAATGTTAAATAAAATAAAAAATAAAATTATCACAAACAGTTGTTAGCAATAACTGAACACAAAAACATAAATAATGAAATTTCAACCAAGTGTACTAAACCAAGATATTCTTTACATCTGCAGGTTAACCATGTACAACAGGAAGCATCGGCAGCAACTAATATCATCTAGCTGAATGATTAGTTCTGTCATTTTCAAATGTATTTGCTATTAGTGCCCATGGACATACATAAAATATGAACTAATAACAATAAACATGGCAACCAAAGCATGACCATAAAACCTGAACAGTTATTTGGGACTTCTGAGGTTATATGTACTAGGTGTGAAATATTTTATACATGGGGATCAGCTCAGTGGCTAGTAAGAGACTAGCCATTTGAACAGTCCATCTCAGGTTTACTTCTCTGGGTTATTCCAATGTGTTACACCTGTACATCGTCATTAACAGAGAACGCTTTGACATCAACATTTTATAAGTAAATCCTAATAAGTCTAAATGTAGATGATGCGCTTATAAAAAGAAATTTGACTGGAAGGATTTTATCCAGCCACAACAATTAAAGATTTTCACGAAGTTCCACACGCTACTTTAACATCAGTGGGCAGTTCCAAAACATATGTAATAAGAATGCATCTAGTTTCTCACACCCTTAGTGTACTTGGAACATTGAAAACATTTTCTCTATAATAAGTCTGGGAGACCAACTGGAGTTTGTCTACTCATCTACTTACTGTACCTGACTGCAAGAATTAAAGAACACACTTAATTACTGCTTGGGCACTGAATGTATAAAACTGAATAAGGGCTAGAAAGAAGAATGAGGCTTTTAGGATATACCACTGAATTTGTTCACTTCTGTGAGACCCTTCAAAATAGAAGAAATGGAAAGAAGAAAAATAAAATATATCTCTTAAAACTTAACCTTGCAACTCATATCTTAGACTCAGGTACCTCAAGAAGTCCTAATTATCAAAGTATCAAGATGTACTGCGGTGCAAGAAATTTGCAGACAATTGCCTTCTACCTCCTCAGACAGATTTGAGAACATAAATACCTTCCTCTTCCTCTCTCATTCCATTTTGCTGACTGGAACACCCACAGCTTAAACAAAAGATACAACCATAAGGATAAAACAGAACATCAGACCTGGTTTGTGATAACAGCTTTACCTAGTTTCTTTAAGGTGTGAAATATGCACACAATATTATGCTAATATTTAAGGTGTGTGGGAAGAGAGGAGACACACCACCCATTGGCCATTGGAGTTTGGGAATTAAGAAATCTAGTTTCCAATTTGTCACACATGGCATAGCAATAATGCTTACATACAAACAGCTGGTTCAGTACAAATGCTTATCCATACAATTTCTAGTCTGGAATCTCCAAAACAACATGTTCATATATTCATAGGTCTATAGTAGGCTAATTTACACCAAGGTTTTTACAAGCCTAGCCATGCAACCCAAACTTATGTGCATATATGGTGGGGTTAGTTAATAGTTAGTTAATGTTAGTAAAGAGGTGGTTAACGGTTATGTGGGAGGGGTATGTTAGTTGGAGATTAATTTACTTACTGTTGAGCCTGTTCACAAGGCTCAAGGGGGTCAGACTGGGGGTGAATTTGGAATTTCCCAACCAGTGATCAAGATTTTGTTTGAATAGGGTCAGGTATGAACTTTACTTCACTGAGATGGGGAGCTTATTCCATAGCATGGGGATTCTTTGAGACACATTATCAGTCTCTCCAGCATGTTCTGTTTTTGTCACAGGGAAAGCTGTGGTCCTTGGATCTAGTGTTTCTGGTCCTGTTTTTTTTTTTTTTTTTTTTTTTTTTTTTTTGTGGTTGTGCAAGCGATTCATCAGAACTGGATCTCAGGATGCCTTATATGCCTGACAAAGGTCGCCTCTTAGTAAACTGTAAGAAACTGAGTACAGAGACATGGCCTTCCGTGTAGGATAGCATGTTCTTACCTTGGATTCTCCTGGTGAGGAACCTCTGAGGGCATTCCAACTGTTACAAGTGCCTGGTTATGTATATGCCAAGGGGGACACTGTATTCAATAATGGGTCTGATAAGGGCTGAGTACAGTGGTATTATAACTTCCTTGGACTTGGATGGCAGACCTTTGGTTATGAGTTGGGTGACTTAGAATGATTTTCTTCTTATCTTGGCTATGTGTTTGTTGAAGGCTAAATTACTGTCTATATATGTTCCCAGATACTTAGCTATCAGTTCATCTCTTAGGGGTGTTTTATTTATGGAGTAATTAGCTTGGGTGGATTATTTCCTAAGGCCATAATAATGCACTTTGATGTGTTGAGTTTTAATCAGTAGCTCTAGTACCAGTTATTTGATTATGTTAGACCCTCATTTAGGATGTTGATGTCAAGGGGGGAATCTATGATAGTCCCAGTTTACAGTCATCTGAGAACTTGGTAAGCCAGAGGCCTTTGACATTAGCCTTGACTTCCGAGACATAGATGCCAAACAGGAACAGGCCCAACAAGGAGCCCTGGGGTACTCCACTGGTGACCAGTCTCCTGGTGGAGGTAGTCTCACCAATCCTAACTTCTTGGGTTCTATCTGTGAGCCAGCCAGCAATCCAGACATTCATGTAGGGATTTATACCTAGTTCTAAGAGTTTGTAACAATATCAAACAACTTGGCTAGGTCAAGGTAGGAAGTATGCACCATTTTCTCCTCATCCATAGCTGTGTTGACCTGCTCAAAGAAGTCTACCAGTTGACTAGGCAAGACCATCCTTTAACAAAGCCAAACTGGGATGGGTCCAGTGTCTGTAGGTTACCAATGCTCTTGTTGATCATTCCCATGATATTTCATTCATTCCCTGTCTTTGCATGTTAGACTTGTCAGACTGGTGAGTCTCTAGTACCTGTGGTCAGTTTATGGTCCATCCTTATGAAGAGGGATGACTTTTGTGGCCTTCTATTCACATGGAATGTAACCTGTTTTGAAGCAGTAGCTGAAGACTGCCTCAAGTGGTCCTGCTAGGTCAGGTTTTAGGTTATTTGGTAGGCAATGGAAGATACTGTTAGGGCTCACTGAAACAATGCTTTTGACTTTAATGAGTGTCACCAGGACCTGCTCCCTTTTGACACTTGGGGGAATATGCTAGAAGGGATTTCACTGGAGACAGTGGAGGGAATCAGAAGTGAAGATAGATCTGAACTTACATATTTATGTCACCCTGGTCAGTGACGGTTGTGCCATTTACAACCAGTTCTGCATTTTGCTGAGTACTATGTTTAAGGTACCTGACATAGCTAAAGAAGGCCTTGTGATTATCCTGACCTCGTAATTAGCCTTGCTGGTCCTTATTAGACCTCTTAGCTTCTTATTTAATTCAACCAGAGAGCTCTTATCTCTATGAGAGTTGTGCTTTCTGATTTTGGCCTTGAGTTTTTTTCTTTTCTTATACACCCCATTAAGGTAAGGATTCCACCAGTGGGGTTTGTTTTTGGTATTAGATCTCAGCTTACTTCTGGCAGGTACAGCAGCCTCAATGAAGTGATTTATAGGTTTGTACAAGGTTTCAGTAAATAATTCTGCAGAGGTATCTGTGTTCTCAGGGTTTGGAGGAGCCAATAATTTTGACCAATTGTTGTTTAATGGGATGCAGTTTGTTTTAGAAAAGTTCTTAACTGTTACAGGTTAAGTTAGGTTTTCTGAATTGCTTTTATTTCAAGGAAACAACTTTCTGGTTTGACCTCACCAATGGGAATGTGACATGGGGGGGGGGGGTCACTACACTCTCCCATAATGGTGAGTACTACATCTAATATGTTTGATCTGCTGGTTAGAGTGCCCACAATCTGGTCCACTGTGTTTGTGATGATAAAGTCCAAGAAATGTTGTGCCTGTGAGTTAGAGGCAATGCACATTTCTGAGTCTACAGAGGGGCAATCAATGTTTCCCATGAATGGGGTATTTGGTGAGATGGTGAGCTCCTCTTGTAGGTCTAGGTAAGAGTTTTGAGCTTTGTGGGTCATAGAGGGTGACCTGTAGTTCTCCAAGATTGGTAAGAAACCTTGCCTATGGAGACTTAGACATGGATGAACTCCAGGCCATCATCCTGTTTAACCAATCTGTACGAAGGTGTATTTGTTACTAAAGTAGATTGAGACACCTCCACCTTTAGACCCTGTCTGTACTGCTGTTGATATAAATGTGTGGAAGGCACTCTAGCCTTGTACTGCTGGAGTACTTTCTACAGCTTTAAATCAAGTTCCAGTAACAGCACCTATTTCTACATGTAAGGAAAGAAGGAAGGATTGACTGTAATCTGGCATGAGTGTCTTCTGCATTACTCTTTCCTTAAGAATTAGTTGTAACTTTTACAGTCTTATGAAACTACGTAGTCTATGGGAGAATCATTATGAGCCTGAATAAGTACAATTGTAGTGATCACCAAATATTTTGATTGCTGTACTCTTACACATTACCAACAGTGTTAATTCATCCCTAAAAACTGACCCACAAAAATAATATACCTCAAAAGTTTTTGGTGGACATCTATTATAGTGACCATGTTCAGGTGAAGTAGAACCCCCAAGTATTTTGACATTTTGGTGCTCCATGCAGAATGTAGTGCAGTGTATAAGTTACTCAAGACATGCTGAAGCATTTATAAGCATGATTTCACTTTTAATGATGTTTACTCATAAACCAGTGACATCAGCAAATTCTAAAACACTGGTTGCTATACATAAGATAGCCTTGCTAGAATCCTGTGTCAAAACTAGTTAGCAATCTGCAAAGAGCATTCCCATGATTTCATATTAAAGCCCAGCCTGGAGGGTCCTGACTGCAGCAGTACTCTGTCCAATAGTTCTACAGCCACCAGACAAAAAATGATGGGAACAGCAGATTATGCAGTTTTCAAAGCACCTGCAGCAATTGGAGAAACCACAAAGGTTCCCCACAAAGAAAATTCAAGGTCTTCAGTATCTGTCCTTTGTAGATTGGCTGAAATCACTGTCACTTTATTCTGTTTCATACAGACTACTCAGCGGCGATCTCTGCCTTGCATTGAGGGCGACATCTGAACCCGCTTTATCGGAAATGGTGCACATCTGGAAGTCAAATGGCACACGGGTTACTCGCTCTAAGGACCTAAACCTGGTATGTGAAATCAACAGAACCTGCTGGAGGGACAGATTTGTCTCTCAGAGTTTACCACACCTTTGGAACAGACTCCCACTTCGCATCAAACAGAGTACCTCATTGACCATCTTCAAACACAATCTGTACAACTGGAAGGGTAACTGCAAATTCACCCCGGGGGTTATATCTGTGTCCCTCTTGGACAGGGGCAAAAGATGTTGATTATGGTAAAAAGGATAAAATTTGGCTAGGCCTCTAAGGGCCCTCAGGCCATTAACTTAGTAACTTCCTATGATAACCCATTTAGGACCCCACCATTGTCTAATCTAAACAACTAGGGCTGGCTCTCAAAAAAAACTACCTTTATAATTCCTTCTCAACCTTGTAAACTCATGACAAAATCTATAAAGGCAAAACAACACAGCAGGTGTTTTTTTATCACTAACACACACAAAAAGTTGGAATGAATCTCCTACCTAGTGACATGACCTCTGACCACATCCCACTTTTCAAACACTACTTCCAAAATCATTGCTGTGTTTCCTGCATACACCTGACTAAACATTTTCTCTCCCTGTTTCCTCCACTTTTTCTTCTCTACTCTACCCTTTTTTTTTTTTTTTTGTTTTGAGATTTATATTTAATGAACTGCTTATTGTAAACAGATCTGATCTTAGCTTTTAACTTAGAGTAGTAAATTTTATTATGTAATGTGTAGTATATATAGGAGCTGGACATGTATCCAGCCAGACTAGCCCGGTCAACAAATGTAAAATAAAATAAAATAAATAAAATCCTGTGATCCTATGATACAGTCTGAAAGGGGAGTGGAAGATTATTATTTGTAAGGACTGCCATAGCTGGTAAAATATAGACCACTTGGATTGCTTGTGTGAAGGAGGTCAGAAAAGATCATCAGCTCCATAGCTCTGCATAAGAAATCCCACTGCATATAGACAATCTTAAATTCTTCCATAATTAAACAAAAATGGTCTCATAGGACCCTTAACTGTGTGTATGTCCAAGCAATTAAGAATGAAAACTGTGCAAATGATCAAAACGGTATCTATAAGATAGAAAAATAGCCTGATTTCATCAGAATGGTGAAGTGAGGGATTCATCCTATCAGCTAATATCAGGCCTATCTTAATCACAGAAAGTGTCCTGTGGTTTGCCAGTCAGTTGTGGTTATTACTGGGTTTGAATGCAGCCATAAGAGTGGATGCCGTCTATGTGAAATGACTCAGAGGAGTTCTGCATTTCCTCACTCCAGGACAAGAGCTTTTACATTATTGGAACAAGCAATGGTGTAATGGGCTCTTCAGTTATCCAAGCTGTGAGTTATTCTTTCTGAGAGTGAGTGAGAGTGAGAGGACAGTGAAAGAGAAGGGATGTATAAATTTACAGAAAAAAAGATTAAGCTGCAGTATTCGCTATTTCTTTTTTATGTTCTACATTTCACTGTATAGCTTCGTAGAGAAAGACATGAGTTCTTTATTGGCAGCCAGGTTGTCATGGATAGGTGCCAAACTCAGTCAGAGAAGGCTGCCAAAATTAAATTATATTCCTCTGTAGTCCAATGGGCAAGAAAGGTTTGTGGCTTATTGTCATTCAGTTATTTTCTGATACTTGCTTTATCCCGTTCATAGTGATAGGAAGTGATAGTCTAGCCCAGCACTCAGTGGGCACAAGACAGGACTAGTGTTGGATGTGAGACTGGTTCAAAGTAGAATATGTTCACATACTCTCTAATACACACATTGCTTGCATGTGAATGTGAGCATGTGTTTACACACACACATACATGGATACACACATGCACACATGTACACTCAACCACACACACACACACACACACACACACACACACACACACACACACACACACACACACACACACACACACACACACACATACACACACACTGATGCATGTGCACATGCACAGACAGACATGCACCCATGTACACACACATAAATGAATTAGATGAGGATGACATTTAAACACACAAATGTTATCTCAGTTGTGAATCATGGTAGCAATGCTAAATATTCTCTTACTATGCTTTCCTTCCCAGAAACCAGCTTACAAAAATAAAGATATCACTAACAGAGAAAGAAAGAAAGAAAGAAAGAAAGAAAGAAAGAAAGAAAGAAAGTAAGAAAGAAAGAAAGAAACTAATAAATACATGAATAAAACTAGAATAAAAATGTTAAATGCAGTGTACTACCATTGGCAATATTCATCTTTGCAGCATGCATTTCAGTACATATTCTTTAGTTCTGCATCATGAATAAATGTAAGGAAACCTAGGTGTTGTTCTACATATGTTTGTGCACAAAAAAATATTAAATGCCGTTTTCTAATTTGTAGATAAAAAGTCACAGTGGCCAAGATCTAGGCAGAACCTAATGCATATATTTCTGCAGTTCTGAAAAAGTGAAGATATCACATGATTTGGAAGAAATTCAAAACAATTATCAAAGTCACAAGGCTGTCTGCCAAATCACACTGAAGACAACTTCAACAATTTTCAATTTTTTCATCCCAGATTTTCAGCACTGCATTTCACGATGACACCTTATGAAAATGGCTAGAAACGCATTTCACATATATTCTAAAGGAGATACAGTGTAAAGTTAAGTGTATATATTTTGGCATAATTATGCAAAATGACAGTAGCTACCATATTAACAATGCAGTTCCAAAATATATTAATCTGCATTTCATATCAATGTATTGAAAACTTCTAAATTTGAAATATCATTTTTCTGATAACTGCAACATTACAGTCATTCCTTAGATTTTCAATATTTTTGTCTTAGCTTTTCATTGTTGCCATTTCATGATCCTATGTTAAGTAATTAAGTACAGAAAATGTAGAAACTGAAGTAGAATGTTAGTTCTGACAGCCTTTTAGACATATCTGAGCAATACCAAGCTTCCTGCAATGTCATTGTATTAATAAATGGTGCATCTTGTCAGAAAATATTAAACAGCAACAAAGCTATAAACATTTTACCTAGACAAATAACCCTGGTCACAATCTTCAGTTCTGGACCAAAATTTCAAAAGTGGACAGTTATGGAAAGGTTTGCTGAAAATCAAAAAAAAAATGTATATCCCTCTTGTTATCCTGAAGGTATCTGAGCATGGGTGACCAAAAGCATTCTCATTGTTATACATACACTTAGTTCAAAATATAAATCCTTACCAGCACATTAAAGGGACGAGAGTTTAATATCAGTGAGAAACATCTGGCAGGGTGGGTATTGTCTGTGCATATCTGACAAAAGCATAGGGGATGAGGAACTGCCAAACTGAATTATAAAGGGGTCTGATCTAACGTAGGCATGAAAAAGTGCAGTGGATGGACAGGGGAGGGTATTTTTTAATGTTAAATATTACTGGCATGTTGGAAACTACAATACATTAAATTGCTTGTCTACCTTACTATAAATGTGACTGAGTACAGATGCTTTTGTTAATGTGTTTCATATATGAAAACATGGTGAAGTTAGTGACACACCTAATTTTGTTCTTCTAATCTTAAACTTGGTTGTCATTAGAGTAATATGGTACTACATAGGTTAAAGGAAGTATAAAAAACCCTCTTTTCTTAAAAATCACAATAAAGAATATAAAAAGATAAAAATAAAATATATTTTTCTGATCAGGATCTCAGATTGAATAATACGGATAATGTTGAGTTCTTTACAACAATGTATTGTTTTGATCACATTAAAGGAAGTCATCAAGCTCCATAAATGAACTATAATGCTATAGTGAAGGCTGACTTCTCTACAACAGTATCTTTGGATATGATACAATGCTGCACCACTTTTCCCTGCTTCTCACTTCATGTTATACTTTTCTATGTCATTGATTGCTACAGTAACAATTGTTACTATGCATATTGCCATAACACCATGATTTGGGGTGTGCAAACAAGTCGATCCAGACTGAAATTCCCAAGAAAGTATAAGATGATATGTTTCTACACTTCTACTCCCCAACTAGCACCCCTATGATAAATTTCCTTTTACCTGTGCTACCACATAAAACTGCAAGTAGAGAAACTGAAAGTAGTACACTACAAATTCTAATAAACAAGAAAAACAAGAGTCCTTCAAAGTATGGAGCAGTCTAAATTGTAGCCTAAACTAGGTATTCGATTGTCATTGCTTTCCCCAAAAAGGCAAGCATGTATAATGGTGGAATAATTCATGGAGAACAGATATCAAGAAAGAATCATGCAGGGAAAAAAAGGCAGGACAAAAATGCACAGTGCAAAAACTCAAAGCTCCATCTTGTCTAATCCTCTTTGATAAACAGCTTACATAAGCAACATCTGTAGTTTGTTAATGAATCTAGATGACCTTCAGGTCAAGATATTCCTCTGTAAACTTCAAGTGACTCTGAACTCTGTTGCTGAAGCTACAAAATATGCGTCCTATACAGAGGAAGCCTTTCTGCTAGAGTGCCTACCCTCTGAAATTAAGCCTTTAAGGAAAACTCTTAGATCACTGAACGATTTATCTTTTAAATGCACATTAAGAGAAAAAAAGTTTCCTGTAGTTGTCCATCAGCACTGACCTCACAATAATCATTAGTCATGAGAAGAAGCATTTGACTTCAGTTTAATATCTGCAAATGATGCCTGTGATTTACAGCAGTTAAAAATCCACATGGCTAATATCTAAGCAAACAAATCAGGAGAAATGCATGTGTGTGTGTGTGTGTGTGTGTGTGTGTGTGTGTGTGTGTGTGTGTGTGTCTCTGTGTGTGTGTGTGTGCGTGTGTGTGTGTGTGTGTGTGTATGTGCATGTGTGTGCACATGCACTTTTTTTGTTACTGATGCACACAGACTCTTAGTCATAGTCTGGTAAAACAGAAACCAGTGAATTTATGGAACCAGCTATAACATAAGTCCAATAAAGTTGGCAAATCCATCTCTCCTCTCTCTTTGCTGTCATCAATAAATTATGACTCATGTAATATCATCACAGAGTCCTTCCTGAGTTGACAAAAAACTGCATGACCATCTGAACTGCAGTTATTTATGTTGTCTCATGAAACAGCAAATGATCTAAGGAGCAAACAAAAAAAACATAAATCTTTATAGATGAAATCATAAAATAATGAAAAAACAAAACAAACAACACTATAATATGGAGGGAGGCTTGACCCCTGTAACCCAAAAGCCCAAAGATCATACAACAGAGGGGAAAAGGCAAATTCCAAGACCCCACTGTACCAGAATCGTGCATGCACAGCAACTGGTAGCCAGCAAAATGAAGAAAAAAGGATGTTTACTCTTTTTAAATTGCAACTATTGC
>NC_056731.1:1659306321-1659328821 GCF_019279795.1 Protopterus annectens | reverse complement strand
CTAACACAAATAAATAAATAAAATTAGTTTAAACTAAAAACCAAGAGATCATTGATGAGCTGGCCATGTGATCAAATACATTTAGTTGTTTGTTTCCAGACATCATTTATCAAAATTAAATTGTGTCTTTCAGCTTTTCCCGGTTAGGGGTCGCCACAGCGGAACTCCGGTCCGCTAATGATTGGTAGTTGATTTTTATGTGCCGAGTTACCAGCCCTGACACACAACCTTCAACGAAGGTACGCCCATTCATGCATGTCTCCATGCAGAAGACGCTCTAGCTGAGAATCGAACCAGACAGCGTCTTACTGTGAGGCGACAATGCTACCACAGCACCACCACCGCGGGTATTTATCAAAATGAAATACAGTTTTAAATTGTTTTTTGAAGTTCTATATTTTCTAACTTCAGGTATACACTTCAGTTCCAAACATGGCAACACCTTTGTTGCATACAGCACAGATACATTTGGTAAAAGGATTAATTTTTTTCATGTCATAGAAGTATTAGCTAGGCAGGTTATAATCCCACATTAGTACCATAACATGTCATGTTCAATGTCTGATTTATAAGCAATTCTGTCAATAATGAAGAACATTTGACCAAGCACTTTTTCTCTCCTGTTACCTGGCAGTGTAGGATTACAGGTGGCATGTCCTTCTGACAGCTCTAACATCATAATGAGGACAAACCCTTCTGTTGTTGTTGAATCCATTTGTAATTGAGACTGGCAATCTCTTCAACCCCACTCTCCATATTTAAAAACATTTACTGGCAATCCCATTAACCCCACTCTCCATATTTAAAAACATTTACATGCCTTAGGTATGGAGGGAAGTAAAGGGGTAGTAATCCTCTTACTAAATGAATTACTATTCATTCAATCTGTCTGTCTGTCTCCCTCTCTCTACTTCTGTCTGTCTGTCTATCTATCTAGCTATCTTCCTGTCTATTACACCTATATTTATAACATGAAATTTTAGTTTTGGTAATGACTAACAAAGATAGCCATTGTCTACTTCTCTGGTTTGGATATTAAAATGAATAGCAAACAAGCATACAGACAAATAAATAAAAATTACTATCATGTTATTATAAGCATAACAGACACCATATTATGAATAGATAAACTTCAGTAGCTGTTTTACAAACAGAAATCGAATATTCTGGATGTTGCATGCACTGATTTAGGACTACTTCAGATGTCGCTTTGGCAAAGTGTTGCAAAAGTAATGCACATAAAGTTAACTTTGCATCTGAGACAGAAGTGGTAAAGCAAGGTTACTGTCACAGCTTTGAAGCCCACAGTTTTAAAAATTATAATCCTGACACCATGATATCAAAGGACTGAAATGCTGAAGATCGCAATGTCTAACTCCTGGACTTGGCACCCCCAGGAGCACCCATGTTAGCACTCATTCCTGGATCCAATCCATGTTAGCACTTATTCCTAGGTTTTCATTGATAGAGAGATTTGAAATTCAAGATTTTTAGACATTGTGGTCTTCAGCATTTTGATCTTTCAATATTAAGGTCTTGGGATTATGACGTTTTAAGACTTTATGCTTCAACATTGCCTCAATACACTGATGAAGGAGACAGCTTCTAATGAGGATGCATTAAGAGAAACTCTGTATTGAACTGAATGCTTTTTACATCTGATGTTGACTGTTAAATCAGACAAGGGTGTACAGATGTATGGGGTCTACAGACATGTAAAGAATACTAATAAGATGGAATACTGAAAGAAAGAGATGGTCCATTGTTGTTGTGGTGGATAACAGCAAATAGATGAATTCTGCAGAGCTTTGATATACTACTGAAGAAGGGTAATCACTGTCTTCAGAATAGAAAACATGGACTGTAGTATTGTATAACTTATGTGACTTGCTCAAAAATTAGATATTAATGAAAAATCATTTTTATATGTTTTTATAAAGAAATTACAGTGTTTTATTATTTTTGTTTCATCACTGTATATTTGATAGCAAATTTCTTAGATTACACACACACACACACACACACACACACACACACACACACACACACACACATACACACACAGTCACAAATGCATATATACAGTTGCATAATCAAGTAATATAAACATTTGTGACAGAACAGTAACTGAGAGACCAAAACTTATAAAGTATGTATCCCTTTCTTAGAATAATAATAAAAAAAAAAATACTCTGGAGCGTTCTTTGTATGCTGGCACATACAGTAGGCACACAGGGTATTGTGTGCATCCTCCTGTTCAGCACCTGATAAAAGAAAAAAGAGCTATGACATATTCTAAAAACAATGGTGGAATTAAAGAGAAACAATAGACCAGCTGCTTCATTAATGCTATCAAAAGAGAGCCGGGAATGCAGGAGTCCAGATAATTAAACATTACAGTTTTAGTCCTGCTTTTCTCAAACATGACTGCTTTAAAATATATTAACTACTTTCTTGTTGTTAGTTATATGCACCTGTTTATTTAAGTTGATTAATGCCTTTCCAGTATCTCTCAACATGCTAACATGTTCCATTTTTTGAATAAAATAATGAAGAAAAAAAAAACTGATATGATCCACGGAATACACAGCAATAAATCACAGTTAGCATTTTTGTCAATTTTCTTAATAATATCTAAAACCCTTTTCTTCCTTTGGTCTACACGTCAGCTTACAGAACAGTAAGTGTACTTTGAAAAAAAGATATTTATGACTGTGTCAAAGGTTTAGAACACTTATTAACAATGTATATATTTGATAAATATATGGATGATTAAACAATTCTAGAGGTCACCATACTAAAGGATGGTAAGGGTGTCCGTAGGGAATTTATGCCTCCAGAAATTTTCAAAGATATGTCACGAGGAAGTTTTGGAACCTTTTATAAAATCAACATATTTAGTGCCTAATGATATATTTTCACAAGTGAATTTGATTATCTGTCCCTAATTAATAAGTGTCCAATTGTATGTATGTACAAAGCATACCATTATTTAACAGAGATCTTTGATTTGTTCAGTATACATTTTCTTTTCTCCCATAACAATGCTCCATATTATTTGTCACTTTCTTTGGCATTTACATTTTTCAAAATGCAATACCAAAATCAAATATATTCATGGGAATGCCCTGATGTATGATGTCTTCTAAGTAACGTATTCCTCAGCTGGTAAACAGATAATGTAGCACTGTGGATTTATAACACTGTGGATTTATAACACATAAATATGCCAAATTATTATCATTTAAATCCCCCAAGCTCCAATATGTAGATTTCCATAATGTATTTTTTTTTAGTCCCACAATATCACCCAAGCTACTTATAGAATCACTTAATAAAAACAGCTTAAAATTTTGCAAGTGTTATCAAGTTAACAGATTCACAAAACTGAAACATATTTATCATATCTGGTTCATTTTTATGAGTATACTTGACACAAGGTAATTTAAAAAACTAATGAGATACCTGCACTTAGAGTAGATGTGTTTTCTAATCTAGATCTGAAGTAATGATAACATTTTCATTTATTTTTAAAATCAAAATTTGGTTTTATATACAGGATTCATTCTTGAATAAATGCTGAAAACATTCATCTGACAGTGATGTTATTTGGTTTAATATGGTAAAGTGAAGGTTAGAACATGGACAGGCTGCATGTGAAAAGTAATTAATATATTACCCTGAAAGTTATACTGAATAAAAGTCCATTTTATGGCTTACAAAGGAAACATTTAGATGTACTCTATTTCACAAATGCTTACTGACTTTATTAAATAGTTTATGCATTTCCCATGATGCATATGTGGTAAATGTTGAGCTGTAGAAGTGAATATGGTCAGAGACCACATAATTACTTTCTGGAGTTATGAAAACATTTGGTAGAATTCGGAAAAAAAATATGCCTGTCACATTGGTGATGTGCTATAAAGACACACCTATCATACAAGTCAATGTTAACTCTAGAAATTGGTAATTAAAACTATAAATCTGTGAAATGCTGAATCACTTCATGTCTATATTTTAATAAATGAAAATAAACATTTTCAATACCTATCTTATTTTTGTCACATGATAGTAAAATTAAATTTCCATTGCACATTAAAAAGAATACTTTACATGGTGATAGTCAGGTCTCCTACTGAAAGCTGAAATAGATATTCACTAGTGAACAAAAATATGAATTTTGTCATAATAAGTTAGTACTGTAACTTGTTGGCACTTAATGCCGGGAAAATTACATTAAAGTTACAGGCCCAAGTTTGTTTATGTTTTCTGTGGGTGTCTGCCTGTCTTAATACATATTGACATTTTTGTATCTTACATGCATTAATAGCATAGTCAGAATTAAATATGGTAGCTACTTTATTTTATTTTTAGGAAAGAGCTTCACATTGATGGGAAAGTGGATCTTCTGAATAACTGATTACAATGTGAACTCTTGGACAAAGTGCAAAACATGGCTTCTATTTTTTCTCTCTTTTTAATTAAAGGTATAATAATTTCTTTCTATCTTGTGTAATTCCAAAGGGAGACTTGCAGTGATAGTATCCTCTTTCATAATAGGCATTTGCTTGAAATCAGGGTATTAAGCTGCCTTTTCATACTTTTGTTTTATTCTCTACTGTAAACCCAGTATATACTTAGAAGGGGCATATTCTGGGTATTGGAGCAGTCCCTTCTTCTCGTGCCTGTAAATAACATTTGGGAAGCTTCGGTGAGCTCTTTGACTGCTCAGTTTCATCATTATCATAATTACAGGCACAAAACTAAACATCATCTAGGTCCTGAGTTACATAAGGTGCACAATTCTGGATCGACATTCACTTGTGAGACATATCACTGTGCATATGTTTATGATGCAACAGCTTGTAACTCAGCTGTATACATTTTAATTGCAGGTATAGTTCAGTGAATGCATTTTGGGGGGAATATAGCACACATACAATAATTTAATTTGAAATAATCTTGAAACTATTTACTTCAGCACACTTGAAGATACACTACAATAAATGTGGTACAGCTGAATATTTATAGCAAACAACCACATGAAAACCCACTCTAAACTGTAGTTATGCAGAACCTTTCCAAGGGTATGTTAGCTTACTGTATATGCCATAATGATTGTGCAATGCAAATAATGCAAGAAAAACAATATCTGAACTAATCAGTTGTACATGCTTCAACACAAACCTTTGGTGTACAGTTAAACTGTGTTTTTGCAATACCTTCCAGTGAATCATCTCTAGTGAACGTGAACAGAGCTGCTCTGGAAAGGAATAATATTCAAGTTTATAGTTACAATAAAGCATAAACATTGGGATACTATTTGTTTCTAAACTTTTGCAGAAAAATAGATAGAAACTAGCAGAGCGAGAGAGAGTATACGTTGATAAATCGCATGGAATTATGTTGCATTATTTATGATCTAAATAAAAGTATACAGCAAAATAAGTCCAGGTATTTCTTACAGAACTTGGACATCTGTGCACTAAAAACTGGACAAAATAAAAAAATCAGTTCTGAATGTTCCAAAGAGATACTTAATTATTTAAGTTAAACTCTGGCCTGGAAATGATTGTAAGGTCTTTTGTACAGAGATTCTGAAATTACTTGTTTTCATTCTTTAGTTTTAATTGGGCTTCAGACTTTGAAAGCTTGAGAGGAGGCATTATGTTCTTAGAGAGTGACAACAACAAACTGAGTTACTTTTTCCTCTAAAATCAATACTTATGTACTGTAAGAGAAATCAGTGATTGTTTCCTTGCTAGTGACTCTACACATTACTTATAGCACTTTTCTACATTATTACAGCAGTCCTACTTTGACTTACTGTGTGGTCATATTCATTAGCACAGCTGCCACAGTTTGCTACTATGCTTCTGGAATTTCTGAAAATCACCTGTCTGTCTGTTGCCTGTTTCTTGCACATCTTTGCCATCCTTTAATTAATTCTTTGGATAGCTCTATCTACTGGCAACATACATAAACATCACAAAATGTTTAGCCTCAGATGAGGAAATTCTGGTGGATTCTGAAGGAGTTAAGTCTCTTTACATTGATATAAGGAACTGAAGATGATATCAGGAGCAATATGTTCAGAAAGTGTTTTCAGAGGCTCCCTTAAGTTTCTCTGGCATGAGGAAAGTATATTTTGGTCTGGGGGGTAGCGGACAAAAACAAAGCATATCAGTAAGAGGAAAACTGCATATTTAAATTCTGTGTATCAGTTGCAATGCACAGTACCAGCATTTTATTTTAATGTTCATCTGTCGTGTTTATCAGAATAGACTGTTGCCCATATCAGACAAATTGCAGCTTATTTAAAGAACAGCTTATGTAAATACTGTAGATAACTTTAATGCACTGTATTGCTGAGATGATTGCATTTCTCTCTATATGTAATGTTTTCTCGTGGTTGTAAATCTCAGGCTGAGCCTGAAAATGGTCCACTATGATCAGCATTTTACCCTTGTCAACAAACTTATAAATAAATGTAAATAAAAGATACTTCAAATTATGCATTTATTCCATTGCATCAAAACCTGTAATATGTGCAGAAAAAATATTTATAAATGTTACAGTTAGGTAATTATATCCCATTCAATATTTTTTGTATCATTCTATTTATATTTATATACTTTTTTTAATACAGCATGCGCATGTTAAGTCAAATGGATTAATTTTCTTTTTTGCAGTTAGATTATGGCAAAACTACACTTTTAGTTTGTAACATCTTTAAAAAATGAAGGTTTCATGTTCAACGCCCATAGCAAACAACATATGGTGTCCATATTTCTCACAACATCTACAGTAAGTAATGATTACAGAAAATGTCAGACTACTAGCTGTACATTCTAAGCTGGAGCTGCTTCTCCCTAACATTTCTGTATCCTCTTGACCCAGTGATAAATATGGTGAAATGTGCTTGATTTTTAGTCTGTCTTCCTCCTTCTGTCTCATGCTACAGAATTATGTAAAGTCACGCATAGCTCTCAACCTCTGTGCACATGAAATCTGGACAAAGTCTAAAACAATGGGGGTGAGGGGGGAAAAATAGGGTACATATTTTAAATATTGCTCTTATAAATACAGAAAGTTGCCAGAATAAAAGGATTTGCATTAGTATGCATTATTCTGAAGGATATGAAGTCTGAAACTCAAATAAGTCTGAAACTCAAATGCATGTCATTATTTAGTGCTGTCATTCCTCAGTAATTTGCCAGAAATTCACAGATTTTATGAATAACAGCCCAGAATTATGAGGCAAAAATCTGGACAGTTGAGAGGCATGGTAAAGTACTCTACACTAATTATATCAGAATCAGACCTTAAAAAATGTTCTGGACTTTCTGATTGTTTATTTGACTATGCTATGGATCACATGGCTAGGATTAGAGAGAAATCATGAAGTTTAAATATATAGAAAACATACAGTCTGGGTCCAGATGACAAAGAAATAAGGACCCATCTCTTTGTTCTGTCTTTTCTTAATAAACAACACATTTAAGCCAGTTCTTCTCCTTGGTATGAAACGCTTTAAATAGTCACTCGGCTTGGCCTTTTCCTTTTCTTGAAACTAGGGCAATGGCTGTGCTATACACACAGGTAAAACCCTTAACCATATATTATCTCTCCTGACAGAGGGCACATTTTTGCTCTTTGTCGCTTCAGAATGCTCACAGATGGCTCATTAGTTAATGATTAGTTACAGAACACCAGGAACCTAGGCCATAATTCTGCATATTTTTTTTTTGTTAACAGGAACAGCATTTCAATGATGTTCTTATCCAGTATCCAGTTGATGAGCTTAGAATGTCTTAAACTATACTCTAGTTCTTTCAGACTACAGCCTTCATAACTTTGCAGTTATTACAAATCAGTAACCCTCAACTCATTTAAGTACAATGACTTCCTTTTGCAGTAGAAAGCAATATGTTTGTTTCTCAGACCTACTGTACAGCCTGAAAGTAGGTGCACTGAAGCTTTTCAACTATGTGTTAGCAACCATTCCCTATATTCCTACAAAAACTACATTTTCTTGTCAGAAACCTTATTGACTAATGGAATAAATGAATCATGTATTTTAATTGATACAACTTCTGTTCAGAAATTTTCACAGTTCAGTGTGCTGAAATTACTACATAATTATAACTAGGACTTCAACTATTTCAGGATATTTTAGTGTACAATTCTTGATTTTGTTAGAGATAATTTACTAGAATTGAAGAAGGAGCTGTTAATCCGATAATTCGTACCATTGTAAGCACCTTCTGAAACTACTTGTTTGCTATGATCACTGCATTGTTCTGCATTTCTGTATAAATGTGTTCTTTTATCCAGGTCATAGTTGAAAAGGATACATAGATTGGCCCTCCTACCAGGGTTATACGCATAAATAAATAAATATACTAGTAAGAGGCAAGGTAGAATAGAAGTTAGCCAAAGGATGGCCTGCACCACTACAAGCCTTGTCAGAACAAGGGTTGAGGAAAGGAAACAAAAGCAAAGGAATGAGGGCAGGCAGAGGTGAAAAATGATAGATCAGCAGAAGCAGACTTTGCCTGGCAGATGAAGAAGTGCAGGCAAGAAATACACAGGTGTGGAAGAGGAACAAGTTAACCAGAAAGGACGCAGATGAGAGTGTAAGGGAAAAGAGAGAAGGATCAGAACATGGAGTTGGGTGGGGGGGGGGCAGACTGTGGGGGGTGGCAAGTGGCTTCTAGAAAAGACAAAGATGTGCCCTGGTTGTGGTGGAAGATTTGTACACCAGAGGAACATGGAGAGGTAAAAGAAAAGGAGGGTTTTCATAAAAGTGTAAATATTCCAAAACATAATCACTGCCCAGTTGAGTCTAGGGCTGAATAAGATACTTCCAAAGGTATATGGACACAAAAGATGCAGTAGAAAGGACCACTCAAGCAGAACCAGTCTGCAGGGACTCAGGGAAATATGGCCGTATTTGTATAAGTGCTACCAATATCAGTGCATGACAGCATTGAAGGAGAGGATTCCACTATTGAAATGTTTGCTCAGTGGGGAAGAGTCAGGATCAAACCATTGCGAAAAACAGACTATGGGCATCAACACGAGATATGAATAGCTATTCAGTAGGAACAAATTTAATCTCTAGTTGCTAAATTAGGGGGCAAAAAGGCCTTTAATCTAAAAATGAAGAGGTAGAGATAATGCAGATGCTGCTCTTGAGAAACACAATAAGGCAACAAAAGCTGTTGTGGGGAAAGAAGAAGAAAGTAAAAGATGATGACAGATTCTTCTGTGGAAAACAGAAAGGAGTATATACAGGAAAAGAAAGGGAGGCAAGTATTGCACAGAGGCAGAAGCTGAGAGGGAAATACTAGCATGAGAGGTGAATAGATCATTATCTCTCAAGAGGAAGGATAAAGTAGAAAAAAGGGAAAGAAAATCTGTAAATAAAGACACAGGCAGGTGAAGAAGAACATATAAGGGAAGGGCATCTTAGTAAAGGTAAATAAAGGAAGCAATATAAACTGAAGGGCATCAGGAAAAGGTACAGGGCAAAATCTGATGATTAATTGCAAAGGCAGGAATAGAGAGCACCTGGACAAGGGAAAGAACGTCACAGGGAGAGTGAAATAAAGTTATGGTAGTGTTTAGCACAGCTAGAAGTTTAGGAAAGAATATGTCTGAACTGCACTAAGAGTGGAAATTGGAGAGTATGTTTTTTGGATTGGCCAGTATGATGGCTCATTGGTAAGACCTCCTTTACAAGACCCAGGGTCTGAAGTTCAGTCCTGGCTTCTGGTCACTGTCTTTGTGAAGTTTGCATGCTTGTCCCATGTCTGTCTGGGTTTTCTCTGGGGATTCTGGTTTCCTCCTACCTCCCAAAATATGATGATTGGCTACACTAATATATATATATATATATATATATATATATATATATATATATATATATATATATATATATATATATATATATATATATATATATATAAAATATATCCCCACTGGTCTTAAGCTGAAGGTCATGACAAAAGGGGGTCTAAAGACCAGTCCACCTAACTGCTTAACAAATGGTAAATCCATAAATAAATAAATACACAAATAAATACATGCACACTACATGATACATACGTAAATGCATAAAGAGAACAGCAACACTGGCCAGTAACAGGAATGAAATGGGGTATGCTTCTACCAAGGTACAGGTTGTTCAGGAGTGATGGAGTATGTAAGAATGAGGGATGCTATATGAGGTGTGGGCTAGAGGTAACAATAACTTTTGATGAGGACATAGGGAAAGGATAGAGCTGAGAGGAAAATACAGGGTGAAATGAACAGGGGGAGTTGGACAACGAGCAAGTAGTAAGCTTCCTAGTAATAAAAGATGGAGCGAGATGGAAAAAACTGACATGTTACTAACATCTACAGGCCAGAAGAAGAACGTACAAGCAATAATGACCTATTCTGAGGCAGAATCAAGACAAGGCAAGGAGGAAGATGATCACAAAGGAATTCCACTGAATGGAATATATTATCATGTTAAGTTTGCAGACACGTTAAAATTTATGACATCAGCTGACTCAGAAAGGTTCGAACAAAACATATTAGCTGTGACGAGGAAGTGAAGAAGCCTTGGTCTTATGCCCTCTGTGTATGAGGGGGATTTGTAAGAAATATACATATTTCTGAGTTTCTTCAGCAAGTAGTGACCAAACCACACTATGTTCACATGATGTGAAGAATGAGACAGAAAGGGCCGTAATGATCAGAGTCTGGGGTTACAACAAAACATATCATGAAAAAAAGAACTAGAAACATTGTATGAGATGTTAGATATGGAGGTGATATGGAAAACAATAAAAAACTTTAATCTGGGGATGTATGGAAAAATGATGAAACAGCATATCATTACAAGAAGAAAAAAGAAATAAACGTAGAGAAATAAGGGAATTATAAGTGCAAAAATGGAAAGGTGATGCAGGAATCGGTCTATCAAATGTCAATTCATGAGAAGGGTACATGCAGCTACTAACAGTGCAGTGGAAAACATTAAGAATGCAAATGGTTAAAAAGAGAAAGGGTAAGCAGCACTCATTAATAAATCAATGAAGGTCTTTTGCAAGAATTCATAGCAAAGGCAGAAAATGAGGAGGGTATACTGATGGACTTCTTTGGGAAGGGCAAATACATCCTAAATTAATTTTTTGCATCATTGTTCAAAAAAGTAGGCAGAATGGATAATACTAGTCTCGGAAGGCAGGACAGGGCCTGGGGCATAATGGCCATATAAGGAGTACTAGTTTAGAAAGGCAGGACAGGGCCTTTGGAATAATGGTCATACAAGGAGTACTAGTCTGGGAAGACAGATCTGGGCCTGAGGAATAATGGTCATACAAGGAGTACTACTCTGGGAAGACAGATCTGGGCCTGGGGAATAATGGTCATACAAGGAGTACAAGTCTGGGAAGACAGATCTGGGCCTGGGGAATAATGGTTATACAAGGAGTATTAGTCTGGGAAGACAGTTCTGGGCCTGGGGAATAATGATCATACAAGGAGTACTAGTCTGGGAAGACAGATCTGGGCCTGGGGAATAATGGTCATACAAGGAGTACAAGTCTGGGAGACAGATCTGGGCCTGGGGAATAATGGTTATACAAGGAGTACAAGTCTGGGAAGACAGATCTGGGCCTGGGGAATAATGGTCATACAAAGAGTACTAGTCTGGGAAGACAGATCTGGGCCTGAGGAATAATGGTCATACAAGGAGTACAAGTCTGGGAAGACAGATCTGGGCCTGGGGAATAATGGTCATACAAGGAGTACAAGTCTGGGAAGACAGATCTGGGCCTAGGGAATAATGGTCATACGAGGAGTACAAGTCTGGGAAGACAGATCTGGGCCTGGGGAATAATGGTCATACAAGGAGTACAAGTCTGGGAAGACCGATCTGGGCCTGGGGAATAATGGTCATACAAGGAGTACAAGTCTGGGAAGACAGTTCTGGGCCTGGGGAATAATGGTCATACAAGGAGTACTAGTCTGGGAGGACAGATCTGGGCCTGGGGAATAATGGTCATACAAGGAGATGTGTATGAAGAGAAAATGACATGAAAGGACATAGGGGATCTGATGAAAGATAAACACAGTGAACACAAATGATTCCAGAAAAAATTCAGAAATGGGTTGTTGAGGTTTTGCAAAACTATTAATGGGACTATTTAGCAAGTCAGTTAAGCATGTGCTGTCCTTGGGGGACAGGTAGAATCAGCTGTGCTATGCAGGAAAGTGAGAAACAATTTGCCAATGTAAAGTTTACTGAGCCTGATTTTAGTTGTGAGCAAAATGACAACAGTAATATTACAAGGTTTGTGGTGCTCAACATTCTCCATTACAGGTCGGTCAAAAGTATTACGCTACCATTATTCGGTGCTGTGAATGAATCACCACAGAGAGTAATAGAGGTATTTGTGGGTATTCAGTCTTTCTGGATTTTAGTAAAGCCCTTGACTTAACCCAACACTGAAAGTTCATACTAAAAAGAAGAAGGAGACTTGCACATAGCAAACTACACAGGTATCTATAGATATCTATCTGTACAAGAGGCTGTGCTTAAATTCCCTGAAAATCAGTTGCTTGAAGCACAGCATACTGAAAAACACAATCAGTCGTATGCCAACTGCAATTCACTTCTTCGAGAAGATTTCACTCTTCTTCATGTTGGTGTGGCTGTGGAATTATGCATGTATAAGTTCAGGGAGTTGGGGGAAGACCCACATTCGAAGGTAGTACACTTTACTCTGTTGTCCTTTTCTGTTTCAGAGATTAGTGTTTGGGATTTCTGATGCTCTAGGTTTTGCCGCTCAGTGTTTCATAGTAGAACCCTTTTGTAAAGCATGTTAATCTTAGAACTAAGTGCATGTTCTAGGGATAGTGCACTAAAAACAATGTGATATAAAATATAACCTAGTTTATCTAGGAATGTACAGGTAGGTATGACAAGTTATACTTCCTGTAGACAGCAGCGGTTCTCTAAAGAAGTCATAAGTGCAGAAGGATGGAATCTACATGCTCAAAAAATACACAGGGAAAGGCACTGTGTTTAATTTGATTAATGAGAGTTTTAAAAGTCTGACGATATCAGGACTTGTATTACTTATGCTTTGCCTACAATCTGCATGAAAGATATCTGGGTTTTATCTTTAGAATACACTGAAATATTACATAAGATTGTAATGTTGATGTTCTTGTGTTTTTTAAAAAGAAAAGAATTATCACATTAGCTCTAAACTGTATAAAAAATAAATCATATAAGTCAGAAAAGGCAGTCCTTCAGTGATCCCAATAGATTAGTATGACTCTCCTTATGCTTAGTAACGTACTGGTCTCTCTGAGGTGACCTGTGTTTTGCATTTCAAGCCACAAAAGACCCAGTTCTGTTTCGCCTCCTATTTCTTTACAAAACCAGTGGCTCTGCAAACATGTGCACAAGGGCCTATTTATACACCAACAAATAAATGTGCACAAGAGCCTAGTTATACACCAACAAATAAATGTGCACAAGGGCCTAGTTATACACCAACAAATAAATGTGCACAAGGGCCAGGCCTACTTATACACCAGCAAATAAATGTGCACAAGGGCCCACTTATACACCAACAAATAAATGTGCACAAGAGCCTAGTTATACACCAACAAATAAATGTGCACAAGAGCCTAGTTATACACCAACAAATAAATGTGCACAAGGGCCTAGTTATACACCAACAAATAAATGTGCACAAGGGCCTAGTTATACACCAACAAATAAATGCACACAAGGGCCTAGTTATACACCAACAAATAAATGCGCACAAGGGCCCACTTATACACCAGCAAATAAATGAGACCTGCTATAAGTATAGTCTCTGAGCACATGGGGTAAATTACCATTACAGGTCAAAGAAAGTACTACTTTGGTTACCTTAAAGACTAACCTTGATGGTTGGATGGGCAAAGACAAATTTACACTACGCTAACTATCTATGGCCCTGCTTGATTTAGGAGGTGAGGACTATTGAAATGGGTAGAGTAGCAAGAATTTTTAAATGTGTCCATTTAAAGGAGTACATGATTAGATATCTTATAGTCTCAGTGATCCATTGCCAAGTATTGCTCATATGTAAGCAAACAAATGCATAATGGTAAACATAGTTTGTTATAGTTTCATTCCAGCTGTGACAATGTATACTTGTGCTGTTAATGCACTCTTTGGCAGTCTGTAATTGAGAAAGGCCTCATCCTTAGACTTTTCAGTCGCTTGCCTAACGCATTTCAGAATTTCACAATATTTATAACATCTCTGTAAGATCCATTTGGAATATCCTTCTCAGCTGAAACAAGATTGTCTTATCATTCAATTCTTTGTATCCAAATGTACCATCGTATTGAAATTAAAATAACAGTCTGGATAGCTGTCCATCAGGTGCCAAATGAAAGATACTGGCCAGTGAAATTTAAAATATATCATTTAAGTGTCCATATTAATGAAACATAAACATGCCATCAATGCATATATTTAAATGATCAGCTGCAAATTCATGCATTCTATGAAGGCACAAACAGACACATAAACACACACACACACACACACACACACACACACACACACACACACACACACACACACACACACACACACACACACACACGCACTCACATGCACACACACACACAAGCACACAAACACACACACGCACACTCATGCACACACACCTCTCAACTGTCCAGATTTTCACAGAATGTCCAGATTTATGCCACATAGTTTTGGTCTGCTCCTCATAAAAGTCTGGTTTTCAGGCAAATCACTGGGATGATTTAAGGACTCAAGTCACTAAATAATGATATACATTACATTTTTTGAGATTTCATATCTCTCAGAAAAACACGTTAAGACATATCCAGTCATTTTACAACTTTCTAACTTCAGAAGAGCAATATTTAAAATCTGTCCCTATTTTTGGACCTTTTTCCCTCCATTATTTCAGGATTTTGTCCAGATTTCTTGTGCTAAGAGGTTAAGAGGTATCACACACACACACACACACACACACACACACACACACACACACACACACACACACACACACACACACACACACACACGCGCGCACGCGTGCACATGTGAGCACATACACACAAACTAGTGTGCTTCAGTCCCTTGTTGTGCGTCCTTTAATGCATAGTTTTCATACCCCCCTTGTACTGGTATGAGTTTCCACTGGAGGGATCACTTTCTTGCAATATTGTTCTCATGTCTCAAAGACATGCTAGTCACTAAACTGCTATTACTCAAATTGCCTGCAGTTGTGCAATCACTGGATGTGTTCCTGCACTATGACTTTTTGTGTCTTGACCCTAAAATGGATAAATCCAATATGGAAAACAGTAGCTGAAGAACAAATACAACACAGTAGTCTATAAGATTTTAAAATGGCATTATTCAAACGATGGCAGTATGCTTAAAACTGACTTATTTAAATAAAAAAAGAAGTAATAAAATAAGTAACATATAAATAAAATCATATTTTTCTTCATTTATCTGAATTGACAAGAGGGAAGTGATTGGTTCAAAGTCTAGAAAGAGTAAGAGCTCATCTAGTCTTCTAGAACAAGAAGAGAATACTATGAGGGAAGTGATTGGTTCAAAGTCTAGAAAGAGTAACAGCTCATCTAGTCTTCTAGAACAAGAAGAGAATACTATGAGGGAAGTGATTGGTTCAAAGTCTAGAAAGAGTAACAGCTCATCTAGTCTTTTAGAACAAGAAGAGAATACTATGAGGGAAGTGATTGGTTCAAAGTCTAGAAAGAGTAACAGCTCATCTAGTCTTCTAGAACAAGAAGAGAATACTATGAGGGAAGTGATTGGTTCAAAGTCTAGAAAGAGTAACAGCTCATCTAGTCTTCTAGAACTAGAAGAGAATACTATTTTACTGCCTGCATAACAATGAATTATTATAAGGAAGTCAAACACTTACTAAAGCTTTTGTTCACTTGGTTAGTCAAGCATGTTAAAAATCATGCTTTTCTGCTACTACCACTCTGTATAACAGATCTGTTTGTCCACAGCACAGATAATAAAAGGCATGTATAATGGGAACTATTTCAGATATACTTTTAGTTCTTAAAGTTAAAAAAAAAACTGCAAGCATATTTTAGTTATTTGTGTATAAAAAACAGAAGGGTCCAAAGTTAGTGAGCTGCTTTTCCAGATATATTTGTTCTTCAATTTGATCATTTGCTATTATCTATGTGGGCCAAAGTGGAAGGGAGAGAGAGAGAGAGAGAGAGTAAGCGAGCGAGAGAGAGAGAGAATCTATACAGCAGCGGCCTGAAAAAGATGATGCATTTCAAAGCTTGCACCACTAGAGGGAAGTATAAATACATATAAATTATTTTTGTTTAAAATATGTATGCTCACAAAAAGAAATGTTTAAATTGGGTGCACTTTATTCAATCTGTAGTCATCTGTTTCCTTAAATACTTGTTGTTCTATTATAATTTATTTCCCATATCTTAAAAATAAATAAAAACAGAATGAATCAGTAAGTCCACCAATAAATAATGTTCCTACAAATAACCATTCCCATTTCAGAAAGGAACAGACAGTGGTTAAATTGTCTTTGTTCTCTGTACTTGCAACTCATCACACTGTAGAATTGATAGAGCAGAATAAACATTAGCAAAGGTTTCAATAATTTACTGGAAAGTGGTATGGTAGTAACTATGGAACTTTTTGCGTACTGTATTTAAAAATGTTTTCAGATTACATAAGTAATACCATAGGTAGCACTTTGTTAACTTAAACTTATAGATATTTTATTTTACTTTTCTTCTCTAGTTTCTTCTGCTTAGTCATTTGCATTATTTTTTCTTCTTTTACATGCAGAAGTGCTGGAAAATTAGTAAATGTATTATTTCTAATGTTTGCTACATTTTCTGAAGCAATACATATTTATACTCAAACTATTTTATTATTCCTTTAGTATTGATATTACATAATCATTGCCTCCTTGTCTCTTAGATACGGTGGAAATAAACTGTAATATCAACTTTGGAATAGCATCCTAGGTTACCATTTTAAAACAGCTAAGAATAAATCAGTTTAAACTATGTACCAAATGAAACATGCTTATTGCTTTTAAAGATGTCAACTGCACCAGTCTATACTTCTGCAAAGGATAAATGACCCGTAAAAGGTTTATACACTTGTTACACATGTTGCATCCAAGGACTTCCTTCAAAGATGGTGATTTGGTTTTATCATTAAGATTAGGCATTAAAATGTGCTTCTAGAACAACAAGAATTCATAGGTTCATAGGTTCATAGGTTCATACTAGGCTATCTGCCCGAGGGCATTTACAAGCCTAGCCCATAGTTTTGTGGCTTACGCCACCCCTTTAGTATGGGGAACTATACCCATTATTTTGCTGTACCTCTGTTGAGCAGTGACACTGAGGTAATCCCTGGGGTATATCTGCGATCTCCCATCCATTGGTCAAGATTTCTCTTGAACAAGGCCAGCGAGGTGCTCTGCCTCACATGTACCGGGATTTTATTCCACAGCATAGGGAGTCTTTGGGTGATGAATCTATCCCTCCAGCACGTCCTATTAATAGCCGTGTCGAGGTTTAAGTCTCCCGCCCTTGTGGCTCTGACGGATCTAGATTTTTTGAGGTGAAGCATATTCATCAAATCTGGGTTTGACATGGCCTTGTATGTTAGGCAAAGGTCACCTCTGAGCAAGCGGTGGCGACTGAATAGAGCTGGAGTTCTTTCAGTCGGGCAGCATAGGACAGATGTTTGAGACCCTTTATCCTTTTGGTGAGGAACTTTTGTGGCCTCTCCAGCTGCTGCAAGTGTCGGGTCAGATACATTCCGAATGGGGCATTGTACTCAATCATTGGTCTGATGAGTGATGAGTATAGGGAGGCTATGACCTCCCTTGATCTAGATGAGAATCCCCTCATGATAAGGTGGGCAATGTAGAAGGTCTTCCTAACTACTTTAGCTACATGGGTGTCGAATGACAGACTACTATCAACCTGGGTCCCCAGGTCCCTGATAACTTCTTCTGTGCTCAGTGGATTGCCACCCATTTGGTAGCTAGGGGTAACCTTGTTTTTCTCGAAGGGTATGACTATGCATTTTTTGGCATTTAACTTTAGGCCATGGCTCTGGCACCAGTTATCCGTTTCTGTGAGACCCTTCTGAAGGATATCTGTGTCAGATGTGTTTTCTACTATGGCCCAGTTTGCAGTCATCTGCAAACTTTGTCAGCCATAACCCTCCTGTGTTTGCTTGTACTTCGGAAAAGTAGATGCCAAACAAGAGTGGGCCCAGGACTGAGCCCTGTGGTACACCACTTGTGACAGGCTTTGAGTCTGACATGGCGCCAGCAACTCTGACCCTGTTGGTTCTGTCACTCAGCCAGTTTGCAACCCATCTTGTGATGTATGGGTTAACATTTAAGCTGATGAGTTTTTCAATGATACCCGAGTGGGGTATTGTATCGAAGGCCTTCGCCAGATCGAGGTAGGATGTATGGACTGCCTTTCCCTCATCAATGGCTTTGGTGACTGTTTCGAAAAAGTCAACCAAGTTTAGAAGGCATGATCTGCCTTTGACAAAGCCAAACTGGGATGGATCCAAAGTCTGCAAATTCCCTATGTCTTTATTTATGAGGTCCATTATGATCCTCTCCATGGCTTTGCAGATAAGGCTTGTCAAGCTAATGGGCCGGTAATTTCCAGGTCGGTGGAGGCACCGCCTTTGTGAAGTGGGACCACAGTTGCAGTGCGCCACTCCTGGGTGCGTATCCAGAGGTAAGACTATGATTAAACAGCTGTCCTAGCTGTGGGTTTAATTCCTCGTTGAGTTCGTGGAGCACACAGCCGGGGACACCATCAGGTCCCATGGATGCTGTGTTTTTTGCTTTGGAGAGAGCAGTTCTCACTTGGGTGTTGGAGATGTTTGGGGGCTGCAATCGCTTGGTATAGATATCTCTCCTTTTGGGGGGGGAGAAGTTTGCACTGAACCTATCAGCCAGTATGTTGGCAATGTCTGTAGGATCAGTAATCTTCACATCATTTTGAACTAGTTCTGAGCATATCTGGGAGTTTCCTCCCAGGTTTCTAACATAGCTAAAGAAGGCCTGATGATTGTCTTTTGAGTCTTTAGCTATTTTTCTCTCAAAATTTGCTTTGGATGATTTTATGAGAGCTCTTAGTTTTTTACTTATAGTGATCAAGGGTGTCTTACCTTTTAAGGATTTTGCTCTATCTTGTAGTAGCTTCCTCCTTTTGTTGTAGAGAATTGAACATGGTTTCTTTTAACCTTCTGTCCAATAATACTATCAAGGAAGCTGCATTACTAGCTTGAGATTCTGCAGTCCTTCTCAGTGACTAACCTTCTTTACTGACTTTCAGAAAGAACAATTAAGGGGCAAATGAAAATAATGTAGACTGTAATAACAAATTGCAAACAGTTTTCTCAAAACTGAAATGTATGCACATGGAAATGTTAATTGCTGCTGCTTCATTTCTCCTATGGCAAGATGAACTGAAAGAAATGCTGTAGCCCATTCTGACTCACTCTTCAACAAAACCTATTCTCAACTAATATCAGTATCCTTGTCTCTAAATAGAATATCTGCTTAACACCACTGTACCCTCAGTTTGTCATAGATCAGGAAGTCATAGGTAATGTTCGGTCAGAGCAATGTGTATTTTCTATCATATTTCATAAAGCATGGCAGGATGTTCTTATGCTAGTCCAGTGATACTTCCGTTTCTCAGAATATTCCCTTTGTTTATAGGTATATATAAGTTTGTGGAGGATGGAGAGTCTTGCTAGGTCCACTAGTACTCTCACTACTCTTAAACCTTGCAACATATGATCTCATTCTTTTTCTATCCATCAGCAATATAAAAGCATTGCAAACGGATTTTCAGTATATAGGGAAGTGGCTACTGAGGAAAATGTTGCTACCAAAATATAACATTGGTACCCCCCAAAATATAACATTTATCCAATGTACCCACACTAACCATCAGACAGATCCACCAGGAACCTCTCTACCTCAAGTTTGTTTGTTTGTGTCTTTCGACTTTTCCGGGTTATGGGTTGCCACAGCGGAACTCCGGTCCGCTAATGAATGGCAGTAGATTTTTACGCACTGGCTTGCAATGCACAACCTTCAGCGAAGGAACACCCATTCACGCATGTCGCCACACAGAAGACGCTCTAACTGAGAATCGAACGGACAACGTCTAACTGTGAGGCGGCAACGCTACCGCAGCACCACCACCTCTCTACCTCAAGTAAACTCACATATAAACTTAGGGGCAGCTGGTGATTTCAAAGCAAGGTTGAGCTAGAAGAAGCAAATGAATGGGTGTGGCTATATGGAAAGGGTGGAGCTACATCAGGATGAGGTCATGGCTGAACATGGTTACAGTTATAGTCAGGAACTGTAGCTATATTCTTACTCATCGACTAGATGTGTGGCCAAGTAGATCCTTCAGATGGCATAACTGGGCACAGAAGACACTTCAAAGTCCAACACAGCAGCTCTAGCCTCAATGCTCAAAACTACTTACTCAGATACTGAATGATATCCAAATGAATACTGATAACAGATGTACACGAATTCCCCAATTTAGTCATTTGAAGGTGAGCGAGCACTTATTGGGGAATCCGTGTACATCTGTTACTTACTGAGACACACATAATTTTATAAGAACATGCACCACACATGCACTTTGTGCAATGATAACATTGGCACTAATCAATTTAAAGATTGTAAAACTACCATATATAAAAATACATTTAAGGAACTGGAATGTGAACATCTATATCGAAAGAGGACTGATTGTTCATGTGTTTTTTTACTGCCTGTGGTATAATGAATTCACATAAGTAAATATATAACTCTGCCCCTCTTTACTGCCAATGTATCTCTTTTATGTATTCTGGTATCTTCCTATAGGTTTTGTTCTGATCACCGAAGTAATGAGACTGCTCCATGTATCCATTGTTGCTTTTGAGAAGACATACCTCTCAACTGTACATATTCTCACAGAATGTCCAGATTTATGCCCCATATTTTTGTTCCACGTTTCATAAAATTGTGTTTTTCTGGCAAACTCGTGGCAACTCATTAAAGATTGAAGTCAGAAAATAAAGACATTTGAGTTTCAGACTTCATACCCTTCAGAAAATTCATGCTAATGTGAAACCTGTTATTCTATCAATTTTCTAAGTTTGTAAGAGCAATATTTAAACATTACCCTTATTTTTGGGCCTTTGTCCCACTTTTACTTATGGCTTTGTCCAGATTTTTTGCTCTAAGAGTTTGAGAGGTATGGAAGACACATTTGGACATATCTCCACTGAGTAAGACTTATACAAGCTTTATCGATAACAGTTTGTTTCAATCATCCTTTTTTCTGATTTCCAGTTCTCTCTTCTATTTAATTTTTGTCCAACAGATCCAAAACCTGTAATGCCTGTGAACGGCTGACAGTAAGGATGGTAAGGTACGGGATAAGATCGACTGTAAGAAGGAAATGCTTGTACTTCCTGTAAACTATGTGTGTTGTAACATATTAGCCAACACCTCCAATGTAAATGACATCTGGAACAGAAAAATGTCTAACACCACCCACCCTGATGGAAGACATGAATGGAATTAGCAATTGGATTAGACTCCCATACTTCAAACAGAATAACAAATGTGCAGTATTTCCGGGAACTGCTTATGGTGTCCAATCTTGTCTGACACAACCAACTCTAACAGCTAATTATTTATGTCAAAAAAGCCTTTCCTGAATCATATGAAACAGCATGACACTGTATATACATCTAACTGACATTAGATACAAGGTCAGATTGAACCAAGATTCTTATTATTGTAAACTATAAAGCAATCAAACAAACTTATAAATAATTAGGCACACAGAAACAAGCAAGCAACAAATAAAAAATGCAAACAAATAAAACATCAACCCATGCAATTTTGCAATATGTGAGACTAGGGAACTTGATCATACATTTGATGCCAAGGAGAAATGGATCTAGCTTGCTGCAGACAGATATACCACATCTGCTAGCTAGAGATTCTGGACTGAAATTGTGCTCTCGCATTTTTAAAAATCTAACAGACTAACAAAAATTAATAAACATTAGCTGCATTCTTTACGGAATATTTTTTTCTTAAAAAATACAGGTCAATAGAAACATATTTTTCTTATAATACCCTTCCCTTCATCTATATTATTAACCTCATAACATTAAATTAATCAGCTGGTTTGTTTATGACAACTAAACTCATCAACATTCTGAATACAAAGTACAATTATTAATGCTATATTCATTGATTCTACGTGTCCATCTTTCTTTATAATTTGTTATTGTTTTACACATTTACTTGACCAAACTGTTGCTCCTTAGTTCCCTTCATAGCTTCCTAATAA
>NC_056731.1:1659223821-1659301321 GCF_019279795.1 Protopterus annectens | reverse complement strand
ACAAGCAAGCAAAATCTCAGGGTAATGCTACTTAATGCTAGAAGTCTAAACCTCAAAATGCACTCACTCGAGAAACTCCTGAAAATGGAGAACATCGACATTTGTGCAGTGACAGAGACCTGGTTCAAGGCTCCAGAGAGCACCCCTGCATTACCAGGCTATAATTCATGCCACACCTTTCGGCCACTTAACCTGGACCGAAACACTAAAGGCGGAGGCATGTCCATATTCATTAAGGATATCCACACCTCCAGGCTAGTTGCTCAGCATAATGCATCCGAGATTATCCAAGTGCAACTAACTCTGGGCAAGACCACAATCCAAATTGTAGCATGCTACAGATCCCCCACCATGCCCCAGGATTCCCACTACTCATTTCTTGATACATTGGAAAATATTAGGGTACAACCTAACACCCTAATAATGGGCGAATTCAACTACCCCACCATTAACTGGGAAAACTACTCATGTACCAACTGTTGTGCTCAACGTTTTCTGGAATTCATAAATTCCAATGCCTTGGATCAACTTATCCACACACCCACCAGTGGCAGCAATATCCTAGACCTGGTCATTACCAACATGGGAACAGGTGTTCCACACCAGAGTTCATTTCCTCGTTGGTCAGATCCGACCACAAGCTAATCACCCTAGACATCCACATCCCACTCCTATTCCCACCCCTCCATTAGGGAAACCACTGTAAAAAATTTCTCCAAAGCCAACTTCACGCTTCTTAAGACAGAAGTGGCAAACTTCACGACACCCATGCTGATTGACAATAAAGGCACGACTGCTGAATCCTATACAAATGCACTTTATAAGCACTTACACGAGTGCATGGATCGTGCAATCCCTAACAGAACCAAGATGCTATCCTCCAAAACAAGGAAGCCAATCTGGTGGTCCCCTGCCATAAACAAACTCTACAACAGAAGAAAGAAACTGTTGCAAAAAAGAGCAAAATCCCATGATTGGAGGAACTCCATGGTCAGCCTCAGTAAGAAGCTGAGATCCCTCATAAAATCCTCCAAAGCAAGTTATGAAAACAAAATTGCCACTGATTCTAAAGACAACCACAAAGCCAATGAAAAAAACTCCAGAGGCAGACCACGACAAATGGAGCTGACCTGATGAAAACCTTTTTATTCACACAAAGAGCACAGAACAATAGCCAGTAAGCACTTTCATGTTTCTCTGAATGCTTCTTCAGACTTAAAAAGTACTCCTTTTATAGTATATCAATATAAAGGCAGGTTTGACCAGTTTGCACCAATCAAAATCATCCCATTACATTGTTAATTAGTGCAGTAATCAAAAATCAACATCTCTGCCTAGTAATGCTTACAATACTGAAGAATGTAGTGTGTCATCACATGACAATGCATATAGAAAGCATATGCAAATGTGTGCATGCAATAAAAACAAACATATATATATATATATATATATATATATATATATATATATATATATACATATATATATAAATATTATATATATATATATATATATATATATATATATATATATATACACTAACTAATAAAATGTGCATAGAAAAAATATATAACAGGATACCCATTTGTCGTGGTGTTCCTCTGGAGTTTTTTTCATTGGATTTGTTCTTTTGCTTATCAGGGGCACTTTATCCAGAGCTGTGTTCTGTTTGCCTTGACAACCAAAAAGCATTCTATAGCTATGTCAAGAATTTCAATGGCAACACTTATATCTGCTCTGTGTTACAGCAGAATGGCACTAAATATACAGAACCAAATGATATTGCCAACATCCTGGCAGATAGGATCAGTGCTAACTTTACCCGTCTCTCATCCCCTAAAGGGCCCATCTCTATACCGGAAGAATGCAAAGTTCCTGTAATCACGGCTGCACAGGTAAAAAACACACTCTCCAAAGCCAAGAACACAGCATCCATGGGACCTGACTACATTCCAGGCTGCGTTCTGCATGAACTACAGAATGAACTGGCACCCCACCTAAGTACCATGTTCAATCATAACCTCACCTCAGGCTTTGTACCCACTGAGTGGCGCACAGCAACGGTTATCCCACTCCACAAAGGAGGAGCCACCACGGACCCTGGGAACTCCTGCCCCATCAGCCTGATGAGCCTGGTCTGCAAGGCTATGGAACTTATCATCATGGAACTTAAAAACAATGACATTGGTAATCTCTGGACCCTACACAGTTCAGGTTTGTAAAAGGCAGATTATGTCTCCTAAACCTGACAGACTTCTTTGAAGCAGTCACCAAAGCTTGATGAGAGTAAGGTGCTTCACACAGCCTATCTAGATCTTGCCAAGGCTTTCAGCACCTTCCCCCACTCTGGAATTATAGATAAACTCACTAAACTAGGTATAAATCCCTATGTCACAAGATGGGTTGCCATCTGGCTCACTGACAGAACCCACACTGTGAAAGTAGCAGACTCTAAATCCAACTTCAGACCAGTGACAAGTGGAGTCCCACAGGGTTCAGTCCTGAGTACTCTCCTGTTTGGTATCTACTGCTCTGAAGTACCGGCTAACATCGAAGGTCTTTGGCTAACAAAGTTCACAGATGACTGCAAACTAGGAGCCATAATCAAAGCTCCTCACAATGTGGACATCCTACAAAAGGGCCTCACTGAGACAGATGCCTGGTGTCAAAGCCATGGCCTCAAGCTCAATGCCAAAAAGTGCATTGTCATCCCTTTTGGTAAAAAAGTCTGTAGCCATGAACTACCACATAGGCGATAGTCTACTTAGTCTCTCCTTTGATAATCACATCTCCATAGTAGTAAGGAAATCCTTCTACGTGGCAAACCTCATCACAAAAGGTTTCTCATCCAGGAAAAAAGAGGTCATTGTTCCCCTCTACTTATCACTCAGTAGACCCATTATACAGTACAATGCCCCTTTTGGTATGTACCTCACAAGACATCTACAACAACTGGAAAGGCTGCAGAAATACCTCACAAAGAGGATTACCAGCCTCAAACAGATGCCCTACACAGACCATCTCAAAAAACTCCTGCTTTACTTTGTCACATATTGCCTACTCAGAGGTGATCTCTGCCTAACATACAAAGCTATGTCAAACCCAGAGCTGTTGGACATGCTCCACTTAAATCCCAATCCCTCCAAGCTACACACTCTATGGACCTAAACATTGTCACCACAATAAACAGAACATGCTGGATGGATAGATTCCTGTCCCACAGACTTCCCATACTCTGGAATAAACTACTTATCTATATCAAACAAAGCTCCTCATTAGCACTCTTCAAGAAAAATCTTGAGGATTGGATGGGAGATAGGAAATTCACGTTGGGGATCACTTCTGTGGCTCTGCTTGACAGGGGTACAAGAAAATAATTTTCTTGGGTGGCAAAAGCCAGGGTACCATTTGGCTAGGCTAGTACTTACCAATGAACCTATGAACGATATACATAGCAAAGCAAAATTGTATACAATAGACAATAAAATAGAAATGAACAACATTGATACATAGAAAATATTTATAAAGCAATTGTCAACAGCATACGTGTAACAGAGATTATGTGCATCAACTATTAGCATATTAACTTCTATCAAAGGTGTTAGTGTGTTAGAGAGAAAGGAAGTGCATGGGATGGATGTAAGGTGGGTGGTAGATATGTGGCAAATGGAGAAGGTGGAAAGGTACAGTGTGATGGAGAGATAGTAGATATGGCAAAGTAAATAGTGAGCAGGAAGGGAATATAAGGAAGTTTATAGGATATATGCAGGATAGGGGTATATAGTAGTATGAGGCTAGAAGCACAGGGGTGCAGACATATAAGTACCTAGCAGGAGGAAAAAGACTGAGATAGAAGTGTGAAATAGGTGGGAGAGAAAAGCAGGAGGGAAGTAGAAGAGAATAGGTGGAATTTCATGGAGGTAGGTAGAGATAGGATCCTAGCCTGGGAAATCAGGTGTTTAGGTGATTGGTAGGGAACAGGAGCATATCCATTGAGAGAAGAGATGTAATTTTAAGGATTTTTGAAGAAAGCTGGATTACTGATCATTCTGAGAGAGGGAGGAAGAGTGTTCCATAGCTTGGAGTCAGCATAGAAATATAGCATTTTGCAGCTGAGAGTTTGGATTTCACTACAGACAACAACATTTTGCTTTTTGACCTGATGTAGTGAGTGGGGTGGTATGTGATCAGTAAGGATGACAGGGAAGGGTAGCTTTCTGGTTGGAAGATTAACTTGTGGACTGTAGTTAACTGTAGATTTGTGAGGTAGTGGGGAGATTCTAGCCAATTGGGTTGTTGCAGAGAAGAGCAGTGGTGTGTGAATTATTTAGAGTTTGTAGCAAATTTGGTGATTTTATTGTAGCAGGAGTCAAGTTTACTTCTTAGGGAGGATTGTAGGTTGGTGAAGATGGGGGTGCCATACAGTAGAGTAGGGAGAAGAAATGAAGAGGCTAGGGGCTTTTTGGTGGAGAGGCTGAGGAAGTAGTTATGTCTGTATAAGGCACCCATCTTTTGATCTGTTCTCTTTATGTTAATGTGGATATGAAGGTCGAAATTTAAATTGTCGTCGATAATGACTCCTAGCAGTTTTGTACTAGGCACAACTTCTAAGACAGTGTTATTTTGGGAAGTAACAGTAAACTAAGATTTGTCGATATGGCTAGTTTTTGAGGGGGGTAAATAATACGAGTTTGTTTTTTTTTTTTGAGGTTAAGGGCTAGGTGATTTTTGGACATCCAGATCTCGGTCGAGTTGAATGCTTCTTGGGTCAGATGCTGTAATTTGATGAGAGATTTAGAGGAACAGATTATAGCTGAGTCATCCGCATATTGGATGATGGAGCTATCTGTTGGAGTTTGATGGAAGTTGTTGATGAATATGCTGAAAAGAAGGGGGCCCAGTATAGAACCCTGGGGGACACCTGTATTTGTAGGAATGAAGGTGGAGGAAGAGTGTTGCCATTTGGTGGATTGCTGTCTATTATTGAGGTATTTGTAAATCATTGAAGGGTGGGGAGGGATAATCCTAGGTTGGAGAGTTTGGTAATTAGTAGAGAATGTGAAATGGTGTTGAACGCCTTAGAAACATCGAGAAAGAGAGCTAAGACTAAGGAGCCAGCATCACAAGCTTTATTGACTGTAGAAGGAAATAAAGGCAGTGTTGCTACTATGGCCAGGCCTGAATCGATGTTGAGTGGGAGAAAGTAATTGGTGTTTAACTAAGTGACTTAAGAGCTGAGTGTGGATACATTTTTCAAGTATTTTTGAGATGGGGAGAGTATGGCTATGGAACGGAAGTTTGTGATGTCAGAGTTATTGCCGGCTTTGTGCAGAAGGATGACAAATGCTTTCTTCCAGATGTCTGGGATGCAGGATTCTTGAAATGACCTATTGAGTAGGATGCTGACAGAGTAAGCAATAGAAGGGGCAGCTAGTTTTAGGTATTCTGAAGGTAAGTTATCAGGAACATTTGTACAAGGTTTTAGTTTGAGGAGGTGTTTGTGGATGATGAATGTAGGAATGGGTGATAGAGTGAAGTAGGGTGGGGGGGGTTGAAGGATTGTGAGGTGGTGGGGGGGGGTTCAGTAGTGTCAGGGTTGAAAGGTGGGAAGGAGGTTGTAAGTTTAGTGATAGTATCAATAAAATATGTATTGAAGAGTATCGCTAGTTCAGAGGAGGTTTTATCTGGGTTTAGGCATGGAGTGTTATTAGTGCCTGAGTGGAGTAGGGAATTAATGATTCCCCAGAATTATATGGGATTTTGTTTACTCTGGTCTTGCATAGACAGGAAGTGTTGTCATTTATCTTTGGTAACTAAGTGGTTTGATTTTGAAGATGTTTGCAATGATTGAGGTTGGTGGATATTTTATCTTTGTGCCAGGTTTTCCATACACTATCCCTGGTGGACATGAGTTGCTTTGTGGCTTTAGATAGCCAGCAGGCATGTTTAGATTTGACTCTTTTGAGTCTGAGAGGAGCAAGACTATTTAGGGTTTGTAAAAATGTAGAATTAAAGAATTCTACAGCTTCATTGCGTGGAAGAGATTTTAGTGGGCTCCAGTTTATTTTTGGAAATATGTCATTGAGGGTATCATGGGAGAAATACCATGGGAATATTGGTGGGGGCTGGGTGTAGAGGTGGGCTTCCTTGTAATGAATGTGGGACAGTGGTCGTTGATACTGTCTAGGAGAGTGCCTGTAGAGGAGATATTGTCGGTTTCAGAAACCAGGATCGAGTCCAAGGCAGACGCTTTGTTATTGTTTTTGTGTGGTCTGGTAACATCAGAAATAAGTTGGGAGTGCATATAGAGGTTGACATTTGTAGAGGAGTTTTTATTGGTGATGTTTAGCCAATTGATATTGACATTGCCTAGAATAACAGTTTTGTTTTGTATGTTGAGGGTTGTCTAGGCTAGAATATCTTCTAAAATAGGGCAGTTGTTACCTGGGGGAATGTATATAACTATAAAACAGATGCGTTTGCTGTTATTAAGTTTAAGGAAGGTAACTAATAGCTCAGCAGAGGGGAATGGAGGAATAGGCTTAAAGTAATGAATGACTGTACAGTTGTTTGGGTATAGTAAAGCAATGCCACCACCTTTTTTATGGAGTCTGTCTGATCTGAGGCAGGAGAAGTTTGGTGGAAGGATCTCAGAATCTGTGACATTTGGCTTTAGCCAGGTTTCAGTGAGGGTGGTGAAGTCAGGTTTGCGTTGGCTTAGCCATGCATGCAGTTGGGGAATCTTGTTCCTAATGCTTTGGAGATTAAGAGTGGTAAAATTTAGACATTTTGAGTAGCAGGGAGAGTTATGAGATGAGGGAGTTAGGGCTGGATTAGGGTGTTCATCACCACATAGGGTTAATTTACAGAGAATAGAGAAGTAGGTAGGAAGGGGCCTTTTTTTAGAGTAGTTGATAGGTTTGTGATCTTGGTGAGACATAATGCTGTGTTGTGTGTTGAACAGAATTATTTTTTTTGTAGTATAGGATTATTGGGATATATTCTAGAGCAGATATTTGTGTAGCTATGTGAGATGTGTTAGTGAGCTGATGTAGTGGGGGAGGGAGGTGATGGAAGAAAGGTAGTATGATATGAAGTTAGTGTAAGCAAGAGACAGAATTGGAGAGTGAATGTGAGACAGAAGATGTTGAACAGAAGAGGCATAGTTGGCATTATGTAACTAATGCTAAGATGTAAAATGTTGAGAGTGGGTTAGAGGGTGTGAATAGGTAGGGAGTAGTAGATTATGGGAGTTTAGGATGTGTAATTGAAGGAAGGGTAAATAATATACTGAAAGTCTGGAAGGGATGAAGTGAGGTGAGGTAAAGGGTGGAGTTGGGTTGGGAATAGAGGAGTGAGTGCAAATGGAGAATTGGTGATGGGAGAAGTATGCAGGTGGACTGGGGTGACTGGAATTAAGGGTGTGTGGTGTAGTGAGAGGTGGTATTTATGAGGGTGTGATGTTAGAAATGATAGGTTGGGAACACTGGGAGGAGTTGTGAGGTGGAGGAGTGTGCTTGGTGGTAGGTATGGCAAGGTTAAGTATAAATGAAATTGATGTGGGGTGGATGGGAATGGGGGTAAGGTAGAGGAGCGAAGTGAACCTGAGTGTAGAGAGGGCGAATGGAGCGGGACCAGCCCCCACTGGAAGAGGCAAGAGTCCCGCCAAAAACAATCACCTTTTCCACCCTTTATTCAGTTAGCTTCTTGTCTCTTTAGCTTAAAATACTGCATATATTTGCTGCTATCTAGTGGCTTAAGTTTAAGTTAAAAACACCAGTGTTGGGTAATAGGTACAGGAAAGTAGTCTACGGGGAGGAAGGAAGGAGCAGCTACAGGGAAAGGAATTTTCAGATTTGTCAAGCCGCTAGTGTGCTAGCCCTAGAAGTCTCCCAGAACATTTAGAAAGCAGTAACAAAACAGCTGAAAGCTGAATGCAGACATGTACACTATAGGTTATAGTGAAACACATCTCTGAAGATATTTGGAGGGATGTCAGGAATGTCTGTAGTCCAATATTAGAGGTAAATGGTGGCACTGTGGGGGTAACCCAGGTAGTAGTACTGGTGTTTCAAGCTGTAAAACAAACAAAAGGTGCTAAGGTAAGCAGTTGGAAGGGAATGAGTAATACAAACCAGAGATGGATAAATGGAAACAAAGGAAAGACAAGAGGAAACTAGAGAGTACTTGGATAGGATTATAGCAGAGATAGCGAGAGGGCAGTGAGATAGAAGGTGAGATGAAATACACCTACAATCAAAGGAAAAGTACAGGAGGGAGGCAGTAGACTTGTTCTTGAATCACAGGTACTGAATGCCTACATTAATACAAGCAAAAGGGCATAGACTGTAATCCTGGCTCAGGCAGTAAAGTATTTTGCAAAGGAATAAACCAACATTCTCTTCAATATGGGTTTCTATTAGATGACCGAAGACATATTCTATCGAATGCGTCTTAATCAAACTTAAAACAATGAAATGGCAATGTAGCAAAGTGGCTTTTAAGTGAATTCTTTCCCAGGGAAAGAATTTGCTTGGCCGCTTCCATTACCTTGCTATTTTTGGCACTGTAGTGTGATCTCGGATTTGGCATATTTAAGTAGGGGTGTGTGGGAGGCACAGCCCCCCCATATAAGGGGGTGGGGCTAAGACCCCCACTTTATGTATTCTTTCAATTTTTTTTTTTTTTGGAGCAGCGATTTTTTTTTCCCTTGGAAAAAAATCAGTGTTCTTAGCTTTTGAGATTGTAAGCTTTCGCTTACATGGGGTCAATTATTCATTGTTCACTTTTTAAGCATTCGATGATATAATACAGACCCTACAATATAGTTATTCACTAATACCAGTGTAACAGTAATAATGCAATTAGGTCAGTGGGTAAAACATAACATGTTCACACAATTACAAAGCCCATTCATGTCTTTCCATCATCAGATAAAAAGCCTACTTTTAGTCAATGTAACACGCGTTGCTGATACAGCATTCTAACTGTGTGCAAAGAATATCAATCCCTAATCACTTGTACATGCAGATGGAGAATGGCCTCCCAGTAGTTACTGCTTAATGAAGAATTGCAATCCCTAATCACCTTAATTGCAGTTGAAGAATGGCCACCCAGTAGTTACTGCTTGTTAAGTACAATTGGTGATAAACGATAACGGCATCCTCTGACTAAGTCTACTTTTGATAGGGTTTCTAAATGTATGCAGCATGTGAAAACATAGTTACTCTAATATATTTGCAGTAAGATATTGCCCATAGTGTACATACAACTTTAAAAATACAATGTGGTAAAATAAGCAACATTGTCCCCTAAATGTATATAACCAATGAGAGCAGAAGCACTGTAGCAAGTGGAGCTACGAAGGCTGAAGTCTGATGTTCTTCGTGTTTCACTGTTGCAGTCATCACATTTGGGTTATCCCTGCCAGGGTAGCCCTCAGTCAGCCCAAATACCAGAGGCTTAGTATTTCTGCATCAGTTGCTGTTGCTCTAGGACTGACGTTAGGTCATCAGTAGTATAAAATAAGGCAGCCAACGCCATTACATCAGTCTTTCTTGCTGAGGAGCCTGAAGGAGAAGCACTTCGCCTGAGTGGCGGTTGGCTGCTACCTGATTTTCGTTACTGAATTGAAGTTGACGTCTTCTAAAGCTAAGTACCCCAGTGGGGATTCTTTTTTCTTGCTCTAACCGATGTCAGAAAAAGTTAACTATTGTCTCAACTGTGGAAAGCAAATACCACACCAAGACTTTCATTCTTACTGCATCACTTGCTTAGGCCCAGACCACGATGTCCCCCACTGTCACTTTTGTGCTTTGTTCAACTTCAGAACTATATGTCATCGGGCCCTTATTGTAGCTAGATATTTTCGCTTTCAGTCCTCGAATTCCAATATGGCTTTAGTAAGCCATCCGACAGCAGAGCTTCCAAAAAAAGTAAGGATAAAGACAGAGACAGACCGCACAGGTCCAAACCTGCCAACGATGCTTCAGTTAACTGCTCATCAGTTCTCCAGTCCTCAGTGAGGCACTTTCGCAGCCTCTGATGCCCGATTCTGTGGATTCGTAGACTGCTACTGAGACACTTTTGGAGTCCGGTATGCCATGAGACTCTTCATCGACTAAGGATCCTGCAGACCATGTCTCTACTTGGGATGGGTCTGGAGCCGCTGAGCAGGCACCGGCTTCTGAGGAAGTACTTTGCACTACCGATTCTCGACACAGACTGATGACTTCTTCCACATCTACCGTTCTTTTGAAAACTACCAAGTTTCTAAGGCCCAGGGTATGAACCACACCCAAGAAACTGACGACCCAATCTCAGGCACCTGCTTCCTTGACTCAGTCTCAAATGCTTAAAATGGTGGAAGACCTTATAATGCTGATTAGGGGACGACAAGCTACCCCTTCCAAAAGAAAAAGAGATTTGTCCCCAGTAGTTTTATCTGAACAGGAATCCGATGACTCTGAGGCATCTGAATATGAAGACATGCAACCCCTCTCTTCTTATGAGGATTTTGATGCAGAGGAATCCATTCCTTCAGCCTCTCCACCCAAGGACTTTTCCTTTGGTGAAACCCTACATACTTTAAGGGAGCATTTCCAATGGGAATGTCAGGACTACCCTCAGTCTAAAAAGAGACTCAGTGAATTCTTTGATCTTCCACAGCACAAATCTCTGACCATTCCTCCTGTCCTGGATGTTGTGGGTGATGTTTTCATGGAATCTAGTTTGACTCCTGACACTCTCCTTACTGCTCATTACAAAGGTACTGCTCAAAATAAGGGAGGAAAAACTGAGGACAATCCTCATTGCCCCAGACTGGCCATACCAGCACTGGTACCCACTGCTGCGCAGCCTGTCACCTCTGCCACCATGGCATCTCCCTCAGATCCCAACACTCCTGACCCAGACAGAAGGAGAATTCATGCATCCCCAATTGTAGACCCTCAATCTGGCAGCCTGGCTTATTCCCTGACCACTGCACAAGCTGCCAATCTTAGCAAACAGGTTCTAAATGTTATACGTGAGGCCAGACACCCTAGCACTAGAAAGTCTTATGCTGACAAATGGAAAAGGTTTTGCACCTGGATCCAGGCTAAGGGAGCCAAGATGGCACAACCCTCCCTACCTGTCATTCTGGATTACCTTGCTGGCCTACTACACAGAGGTCTATCCTTTTCTTCTATTAAAATTCATGCCTCAGCTATCTCTGCTCATTTCAGCACAGAGCCACCTCTTTTCTCATACCCTCTCTTCAAACAGTTCCTAAGAGGGGCTAACAACTTGAGGCCAGCCAGAAGAGCAGCTACCCCAGCTTGGGACCTACACTTTGTGTTGGAAAAGCTCACCCTGCCCCCCCCCCTTTGAACCAGCAGCTTCAGCATAGTTAAAGTTTCTCTCATGGAAGACAGCATTACATCTGGTCATCACTTCAGCAAGAAGAGTATCCAAGCTACAAGCACTAATGGCTGTAGAGCCCTTCATTATTTTTAATGCTGGCAGAGTCTCCCTCAAGACTAATCCATCCTTCATGCCAAACTGGTGTCCAGTGTGGCTCTCAAACAATCCATTCATTTGCCCACCTTTTTCCCTATCCCACAAAACAAGGGGGGAAAGGATACTGCACTCTCTAGATGTGCACAGACAGCTCAGATTCTACCTAGACAGGACTAAATCATTTAGAAAGACTGATCAATTGTTAGTCAGCTTTGCTGCAGGAGCAGAGGGCAAAACCATATCCAAACAAACTATTTCCTAATGGATAGCACACTGCATCCATTTCTGCTACAAGGAACATGGGAAACCTCCCCTAAGGGGGTCAGGACACATTCTACCAGAGCAACCTCCACCTCTACAGCTTTCCTCAGAGGGATCCCCACCAGGGACATCCTGGAGGCTACAACATGGACATCAGTTAATACCTTCACCAAGCATTACCACCTGCCTATCTTCTCCAAATTGAAGGCAGGCTTTGCCAATGCAGTTTTTCAGGGCATCCTAGCCAGCCACCAGTTTTTTTGACTGCCTACACCCTTTCCTTCAGCTTTGGGAATTAACCCAGTTGTAATGACTGCAACAGTGAAACACGATGAACATAGTACAGTTGTGTACCTACCATAAATGTAGATGTTGGAGTGTATTCACTGTTGCAGTCCAGGTTCCCCCCTCTCCATCCCCCTTGTCTCTCTCTCTCTCTCTCTCTCTCTCTCTCTCTCTCTCCTTACAAGGAATTTTTGGTATTTACTTTCTACTGGTGGTGTTCTTCCACCATAACCTAGCTCCCTCTTGGGGGCTCCTGACAGTTTGGGCAAGAAAAACTGATGTAATGGCATCAGCTGCCTTATTTTATACTACCGATGACCTGACATCAGTCCTGGAGCGATGGCAACTGATGCAGAAATACGAACCCTCTGGTATTCGGGCCGACTGAGGGCTACCCTGGCAGAGATAACCCAAATGTGATGACTGCAACAGTGAATACACTCGAACATCTACATTTATGGTAAGTGTACACAAATGTACTTTACTACCACTGCAATTCTTATGTTAACACTATGCTGTCCACAACACTTCTCCCTTTTACTGGCTACCACACTGTCTTGTGTGAGCTTAGAGTTTCAGGTTGTGAACTACATCTAGGGTAAACTACACAAGTGCTTTGGCTGTCAAGAAAAATACATAACCATGGCCAACAGGAAAATAAAGATACAAATGAAATGGTGCTATCACTGAAGGGACTACACACAACAGTCCTATGGCACCAACCATCACTCAATCAAATAAATTATGGAAAAGCATTAAACGAGAAAGATGACATTAATATAATACCACTGAATGAGCAATAAATCACTTTGTCAAAGTTTTAGACAGCACACACACACACACACACAAAGTATGACTGTCGTATTAGACCACCACTTTTACATATGTTTGCTATATCACACTGCAAACTTCCTATGTGTATCACAAATACTACTAATATATTTCAACAAGGTAAACCACGCTATAAATATTAAGTACTCCTTCTCACAGCCCTTTTTAATAAACTAATTTTAGAACAACTATTGTGTAAGTGCACTTATGCTGTATACACTTAGTATATTACTGAGGACTGACAGCAATTTTTGCATGGATAAGGCACTCAGTTTTATTTCCTTCTTACCCTCCAGTTTGTCCATTACCCTGCAACAACTTTCCCCTTCCATTTAACGCCTATCCATCTTACACTGTGTGTGTGTGTGTGTGTGTGTGTGTGTGTGTGTGTGTGTGTGTGTGTGTGTGTGCATGTGTGCATGTGTGTGTATGCGTGTGTGTGTGTGTGTGTGTGTGTGTGTGTGTGTGTGTGTGTGTCTGTGTGTGTGTGTGTGTTTCTATGTGTGTGCGTGTGTGTGCATGTGTGTGTGCGTGTGTGCGTGTGTGTGTGTGTGTGTGTGTGTGTGTGTGTGTCTATCTCTGTGTGTGCGTGTGTGAGCATGTGTGTGTGGGTGTGTGCGGGCATGTGTGGGTGTGTGTTTCTATGTGTGTGCGTGTGTGTGTGCGTGTGTGTGTGTGTGTGTGTGTGTGTGTGTGTGTGTGTGTGTGTGTGTGTGTGTGTGTGTGTGTGTGTGTGTGTGTGTGTGTGTGTGTGTGTGTGTGTGTGTGTGTGTGTGTGTGTGTGTGTGTGATCTACAGTACTCCAGTCCATGCCCAATACAGTATTCTGACTGCACCTGTAGTAAACACTGTATGATGCCTACACATTAAGATTGAACATGCCAGATATTTTTCTTTTCAGCTGGATACTGACTCTGGATTTGTCTGAAAGGCAAACATCAGTCTATACATACATTTATTACAACAAAGTTTTAACAAAGTCAAGAAATAAAGATAAAGCAAAACTACAAAAAACAAATGATAAGAATTATGAAAGAACATTCATAAGTTTCTGTCAGTGAATGCTTTCCATGTTTTACATACTGAGCAAACAAGGATGACATTTGTGGCCTTGCTAGACTTGGGCAGCTGATGCTTGTATTTCTTTGGTGAAAAGACAAAACGGGATACTCATCTGCTGCAAACCATACTTCCAAAGCTTACAGAGGCTTGTATACAGCTAGAACAACACAAAGAATGACGTACAACTCCGAATATGATTCACTTCCAGAATAAGGTATAGTTTACAAAAACTCCACCAGAGGCATTTTTAATCATGGAAAAGAAACATTTCTGTCTTGACTGTGAATGCTAATTTCTCTATCAACAATTGTCTAAATTTCACTGCAGCAGTCCTCTGCTATTAACCACATGTCAAACTATTTATTTTTCTTTTATTTTACAGTGCTGTAAAATCTAATGGCTTATATTGTACTGACTCACTGCTGTTTTATGTAACATTGGCTACTGAGTTGCTTCAAACAAACTTCATAATTGTTATCATATCACCACATGCATTTTAAAATTTCGAAGTCTGAATATGGTCCACTGAGATCCCTGCTCTACTCCAGTTAACAAATTAAAATTACATAAAATAAAACAAATAACATATCCGTGTTTAATACTGCTCTTAGCAGAGAAGCACAATGTATAAATTTATATCCAGCTATCTATATCTATATATAATACCCATGCACCTATGCTGTATTTATACTCTTTCAGTATATATTACTGTGTATTATAGAAGAAACAGTTCAGGAATATGGCAGGTATTTCATAGCTGGTTTGTATTTCTTATTCACAGGTAACCTGGTTGCTGTCACACTAGCAGTGACCAGCATAATGTTATGACATTATACATGCCACACTGTTACTTCTGTCTATACTGAGCCAAATAATGTTGATATGGAAAGTCATGTTGGAGAATCATGGCAACTTACTATACACAGTACTGTGTTTTCCAAGGACAGTCAGATGTAGTTACCGAGATATGCATTTGTATGCATATGCACCTACACATTTATGTGTAGTATATGTAAACACATGTTTTACATTAAAGGCATTGTGGCTGAATGCTTCATTCATCAAAACGTGAATCAGGGTTTTTTAGTCAATTTACAGTTCATCAAATGTGTTGAAGCAGATTTAAACATGGTCATGTAACAGTAGGACTTGGAGAGCTTTTCTTTTTCTCCACTGTTATGACACCTTGGAGTTTGTTGCAGGGGGTGTGTGAAGTACAGAGGGCAAGCTCCTGTGCAAAAGAAAAAAAAAAAAAAAAACACTTTTTCTGTTTTACTGCATGTTGAAAAGAATGTGGAGTCAGTGAGCTTATTTTTGCTGGAGAATTGCTTTGTGTCTTCCTAATAAGTGCACACACACACACACACACACACACACACACACACACACACACACACACACACACACACACACACACACACACACACACACACACACACACACACACACACACACTGCCATTCTCCCATCTCTGTTTGTAAACAAATGGCAAAGTGCACCATAATATATTCTCAAGATTTAGGTCACCAATTTTATAAAATTTTGCCTGCTTTATTCAAATGAAGGGGTGTGATTATTTGTGAAAGTATATACAGCTTAATGTGAATGTTCTCATCTCTTCATAAAGAAACCCACAAATATTTTAAAAGGTATATACTATAACCATAACTTTCAACATCTTAGTCCAAGAAACCTGGACAAAGCCTAAAATAATTGGGGGGGGGAGGGCACAAAAATAGGAACAGATTTTAAATATTGCTCTTGCAAGAATAACATGATTTGTGTTACAATGCATTTTCTGAAGGAAAAAGGAATGTCATGATTTAGCAACTTCAATCTTTATGATTTGCCAGAAAACCAAAACTTTTATGAGGAAGAGAATAGAAATGTGATGCAAAAATCTGGACATTTGACAGGTATGACCACAAAGAAGGTAATCCTGTGTCACAGATACTTAAATACATTATTTCAAAGATGTTTTCCTGTTTAGTAAAGACATTACAACACCAGACATTGCTGTCACTCCCTGTTAGCTGTAAGTTATTGACTGGTAGGAATCCTAATTGCATTTGTCACATTTTGTTTTGGCGTTGTTTATTCCTGCTTCCATTCTGTCATATTGGCAGACCCTTTCTGCCCCAGGTATCATAGAATGGCCATCTGTACCCGACATCTGTCTCTCTATTGATCACATGGGTTTAGTACTTGATCAAACAGAGCAGAAATGAGGATGACTTACTTTTCTCACAGAAAATGAGCCAACTGCTTATGCATAGCCTTCGAGCTAAAAATCTTTATTTTGTAATTCACTTTTATTCTAAAATGTACACTGCAGTTTTAGGCATTGATGATCAAAATATAATTCATTGTTAACCTTTTAATAATTCTAATATTTTGTATTAACTAGTTTGTGTTCAGAACAGAATGCAAGTTATGGACGTCAGCAGTGGTCTTTGTTCTGTACCCACTGGCTGCAAAACGGATTGCAAATGTGTCAGAAAAATAAGAAACATGACTGAAGCATTCATCCAGCAGTTGGAAAGCCCATCTGGGACAAAAATGGAGCCAATTTTTGTTTGCTCAGTAAAGCAGACTTCTGACATCCACTGTTCTGTTCCCAGTTTTGCTAAATGTGCCTGTGGTCAAACTGCCGTAAATAAGTCATTGCAACAAATCAGTCAATTAGATAAATAACTAAGTATTCCAGCTGCATAAATCAAAGCATACCTCAGGACTTTAGATAATTCTGAAAATGGAGAGTTGTGAATTGACTTTGGACAGCGAAGGGAAGTTAAATAACAGAATATTTAAAATATAAAAAGAATAGTCACAGTAGGCCATTATGCAATCTTGAAATGAAACATTTTACAAAATATTAAAAGCTTTGATGGTCGCCTATGTCACTGTATGTGAATTAACTTAAACACATTCTTTTTTCTTTATTTCTACAATTGGTGATAATTTAAAAATGTCTGATATGTGAACGTGATATGGCTAGACTGAAAAAATAAGACAGAAGGACTGAAAACCTATTAATTATTATGATAAGAACATTACTGTAAATTCTCATCACCAAAAAGATACAAAGTTATACAGACAATCTATGGTTCCACTATGAGTCATCAAAGATGAAACCCCAGACAATCGGAATCCCTGAACTCTAACCTCTTTGATAAATACCTGCCAAAAAAATAAACTTGAAACTGTTCTCCAATGTGGAAGGCAAAGTACCACACCACCCAGACTTACATATACCAATTCTATGGGCTTGCCAAATCAAAAAAGGGGGAAAACAAATCTCACCAAGAATGATTTACTAATGAGCCAATTAGAAACTTGGTTTACTAAGCCTCTAGCAATTGGTGGGAACTGAAACTTCATCCACCAATAAGATAATGGAGCAAACTATGTATCATTCAACATGCAGATGACTCGGCTATTACTCAAAGTACTAAAGACTAAATATTTGACTTACAAAATGTCTTCAACTCTCCTGCAACCTAAGTAAATTAATACTAACTGAAAAGAAAACTAAACTAATGGCTGACAAATTTCTATAAACTACCTCAGCAATGACAGCATTTCTTGACTCAACTAGACCAACTGAAATAGTGTCTTTATCAGAATACCTAGGACACCTTGCAAGAAAATGTTGACAACACTGTTAAAGATAGAGGCATAAAGCTAGTACTTTGTCAAATTAATATTGCCAACTCCCAAGATATAAAAAAAGACTAACAAGAACATTATTTTTACATCAAATTCTGAACTCTAAAATAGCTGTCCATAATCCTGAAAAGGTGGTATTGAAAACATCTGAGCAAACTGTGACAAAAGCAACCAAATCTGCATGTAGTCAGCCAGAATGCATGTACCTCTGCATCATGGTACAACAAGTTAATTGGATACTAATAATAACAACATTCATACACCTCTTCGTTATCAGAGTAGTTCATGTCCCTCTCATTTACTCTGAAACTAATATTCAGCTTACCACATTCTGCTTCCATTTCATAGCTGACCTTGAGTACTGTAAATCATCAGTTCTGGTAATTAAATCAAAACCCATGCAAAATTTACAAACTAACAGTAAATTTAGAGACATTGGTCCCTAGAACCTAGCCAAGTACAAACGAGTTAAAAACTACTAATTCACACACAAATAAAGATCATAAGTGGTAACAGCTAATACCACGATTTATTGAACCAAACCTTTAGCACCCCTCTCTCTCTCTCTGTCTCTCTGTATCTCTCTCTCTCTCTCTCTGTCTCGACTTCATCAGAAATAACTACATAGCAATTAAAACACCTAAATAGAATGTTAATACAATTGAGATACATTGTATATGTTAATTAAAATACCTGTTGCCAAAACATCGCTACACGACACACACATATGCCACAATACACTCTAAAAATATATATATTCAAAATTACAGTCTTACATTTGACACTCTTTTAATTTTAATAGGCAGGAAATAGACGTTGTTTCATTTACAATACATTAGCATGTTTCTTATTTCCAATAATTATATATAAGAAAGGTAAGAGTTTTAACAATATATTTGACCAAATAAGATGCATAAATAGTGATGACATTAACTGTAACATTAACTATAAAATGTCAAAATGTGGAAGCTGCAAATATTGCCATTATATTAAAGTAGAGCAGACTGTTAGGATTTTGGATAGTACTGCTAAAGCATCTGGTAAGTACAACTGGTGATCTCTGCCTGACATACAAGGCCATGTCCAACCCAGAATTGATGGACATGCTCCACCTAAAGAAAACCATATCCCCTCGAGCCACATGCTCCAGGGATCTAAACCTCACCACAACAATAAATAGGATGTGCTGGAGGGATAGATTCCTGTCCCAGAGACTTCCCATGCTCTGGAAGAAGATTCCAATCTACATTAGGCAGAGCTCCTTGGTAACCCTTTTCAAGAGAAACCTTGACGAGTGGATGGGAAACAGAAAGTTTACCCCAGGGATCACTTCAATGGCTCTGCTGGACAGAGGCACAGGGAACTAATCTAAGGGGGTGGCAAAAGCCAACACATTCCAGCTAGGCTTATAAATGCCTTCAGGCAGATAGCCTAGTACCTACCTATGAACCTATGAACCTATGAACTGTAACACACAAGAGGTTGTCTATCTGGCTATTTGCAGTGTTTGTCCAGCATCCTATGTCAGGAAAGAAAGCATTGATTAAGAGATTGAATATATGAGCATCTTTATGAAATAAGAAATAAGAAACATATCAATGCACTGTATAAACACCTCTGTTCACATCCAACTCACGTGTTTGAGTTTTGTAGAATAGAAAAAATAATACAAAACCTGAGGGGTGGTCCTAGGAAGGTAATGTTAGAAAGAACTATGGTGAGAAATATAGTTAAATATGAATCTATGAACTAATAAATGCCACAGTAACACCCAAATTAAATGAAACAACATCTATTTCCTGCCTATTAAAATAAGTATCAAATGTACGGTAGTAATTTTAAATACATATTTTCAGAGTGTATTGTGGCATATGTGTGTGTTGAGTAGCGATGTTTTGGCAACAAATATTTTAATTAAAATATACAATGTATCTCAATTGTGATAACATTCTAATAGGTTTGTTGATGTTATATGACCTAGTCAGGGGCTATTTAATTATTTTGATTGTTATGTAGTTACTTCTGATGAAGTCCAGAGAGAAGACGAAAGTACTATAAGTTTGGTTCGATAAATCATGGTATTATTACCTCTCACGATCGTTATTTGTGTGTGGATTAGTCCCTAGAAATTACTTCACAATACAAAAGAACAATTTCTGACTCCAGTCATGGTTTATAATGCACTATGTTAGCTCCTTCTGAAAGCTAACACTACATGCATTAACTCCGATGTGACCTACAATTTCCTGTAACTAGCTGCTAGCACGTAACTTTATGATGACATATCTAAAGCAGGCATATTAGAAATATTTCTTAATTGATAACCTGTTATTATTTTCTCACACTCAAGCTTTCTACACCTGAACTTCTCATGCAATCCCACCAGACCTTCATAACCTCCACAACAAACCCTGCCTCTGCTCCCCTTTCTTAAACTTTGATGAAATCCTTAGCTAACTGTCCACACTCCTAAATGTCCTTTTTGTACTCCTTTTTTGTCTTCATTTATCTGTCTCAAACACAACAGTACCAATGTACAGAAATACCTGTATGAAAATGTTACTGCAGTATAATACAGTTATGTAATATACAATGAATGTGTCACTGCACCACTCTGTGCAGCTCCCCATGGAACTATTGCATCACCCTTCTACATTATGTAGCCATGCCTTCGGCTATTTATTTTTTTATTTTATTTAACATTTGTTTACCAGGAAAGTCCAACTTGGAACAAAGCCAATCTTCAGCCGAGGCCCGGGGAGAAATGCTCCAGATACATGTCTTTAAAACATGGGAGGAAACCGGAGCACCCAGAGGAAACCTACACAAATGCAGGGAGGGCATGCAGACTCCACACAGAAGGAACTCCAGCTGAGAATTGAACCGAAGAACCTCTTGCTGTGAGGCAACAACACTACCGCTGCACCATTGAGCCATCCAGTGCTATGATGTACTACGGTCACAAAACTAAAACAAAAAAAATGCTGCAGTACAGCTGGTGTGGTTTATCTTGCACAATACATGTCTTGTACTGCATTTTATGTTGGTAAGATGTAGAGGGCATTATGGCAGTGAATTTATGAACATATGTATGCAGTGAAGAAGAAGGACATTAGAAATGCCCTATACAAGCATAGCATTGAATGCAAAGATTTAAAATAATGCTGTTTTTTGTGCTTGAAAAGGTCCCCACTGATGTTAGAGGAGAGAACTAGGAATCTTATTTGGAAAAGAAAGAGTTGCTGTAGCAAATAAAATTAAATGCCACTCAACACCCTGGAATAAATGATAACATTTCAATTAATAGTGCATTAGTATTAAAATCAGGTAAACTATAAATAAGAAATAATTATTTATAAACAGATTTTATAAATAGTTTTATAGTATGAATTGTTTTATAAGGTTATATTTTGCATGTATTTATAGTTATTTAATAACCTGGTTTCTCTTGTATTTATTTATTTTGTGATAATTTTTTGGCTGTCCTGTTTCCTTAAGAGTTGATCAGTTGAGTAACTGAAAGTTTTAACTGAATGTATTATAAAAGAAAAGGGAGTGTACGATGTATTTTATCTGATGAAGTCTGGTACTTTAACTGACAAAAGCACTTATCTTTTGAAATTCTCTTGTACTACTAAAAGTCTGTTTACTGCTTTACTGTGGATTGGCAGCATTTTTTTATTTCAGCTATGATGTGCCAAAATACCATTCCTTAGAGGGTTGTGTACCTCACACTATTCATTAGTATCAATGTACATATTGGTATTAAGCTCATTGTGTCCATTACTGCCAGTGTACTTACTGGTATTAATCTCACTGCATCCATAACCATCAGTGTACTTAATGGCATTAATCTCACTGTGTCCATTACTGCCAGTGTACTTACTGGTATTAATCTCACTGCATCCATAACTATCAGTGTACTTAATGGCATTAATCTCACTGCATCCATAACTATCAGTGTACTTAATGGCATTAATCTCACTGTGTCCGTTAGTATCAGGGTACTTACTGGAATTAATCTCAGTGTCCATTACTATCACTGTACTTACTGGTATTAATCTCACTGTGTCCATTAGTATCAGGGTACTTAATGGCATTAATCTCACTGTGTCCATTAGTATCAGGGTACTTACTGGAATTAATCTCAGTGTCCATTACTATCACTGTACTTACTGGTATTAATCTTACTGTGTCTACTACTATCAGTGTACTTGCTGGCATTAATCTAACTATGTCCATTACTATCAGTGCACTTACTAGTATTAATCTCACTCTATCCATTACTATCAGTGTACTCACTGGTATTAATTTTACTTTATCTATTACTATCAGTGTAGTTACTGTTATTAATTTCACTGTATCTATTGCTATCAGTGTAGTTACTGGTATTAATTTCAATCTATTACTATCAGTGTAGTTACTGGTATTAATCTCACTCTATCCATTACTATCCATGTACTTATTGGTATTAATCTCAATCTATCCATTACTATCCATGTACTTACTGGTATTAATCTTACTCTATCCATTACTATCCCTGTACTTACTGGTATTAATCTCACTGCATTCATTATTATCCATGTATTCCATGTATTTATAGGTTCATAGGTTGGTACTAGGCTATCAGCCCTAGGGCCTACACAAGCCTAGCCATAACAATTCCCTGGATATTTCTTCCCACACTATTTACTTCCCTGGAACCCTGTCTAGCAGGGTGACTGACATGATCCATGGGGCGAATTTCCTTTCTCCCATTCAATCATCAAGGTTCCTCTTGAAGAGGACCAACGAGGTGCTCTGCTTGAAATGTATGGGCAGTCTATTCCAGAGTCTGGGGAGTCTCTGGGTCAGGAAACTATCCCTCCAGCACGTTGTGTTTATTGCGATGACAAGGTTTAGATCCCTGGAGCATGTGGCTCTGAGGGATTGGGATTTCTTTAAGTGTAGCATGTCCAACAGCTCTGGGTTTGACATGGCCTTGTATGTTAAGCAGAGATTGCCTCGGAGTAGACGATATGTAACAGAGTATAGCTGGAGTTTTTTAAAGTGGTCAGCACAGGGCATCTACTTTAGGCCTGTGATTCTTTTATTGAGGTACTTCTGTGGCCTTTCCAGTTGTTGCAGATGTCTTGAGAGGTACATACCAAATGGGGTGTGGTATTCTATAATGGGTCTAATAAGGGATGAGTACAGTGGGACAATGACCTCCTTTTTTCTGGATGAAAAGCCCTTAGTGATGAGGTGTGCCATATAGAAGGATTTCCTGACTGTTGTGGCGATGTGGTTATTGAAGGTGAGACCACTGTCCACCTGTGTCCATAAGTCTCTTATCATACTTTCGGTGTTTAGTGCACTGACTGCCACCTATGTGGTAATTCACGGGTACATGTTTTTTTTCCAAAGGGGATAACTATACATTTCTTGGCATTGAGCTTGAGCCCATGGCTCGGGCACCAAGCATCTGTTTCTGTAAGGCCCTTTTGTAGAGTATCGACATCATTTGGGGATTCAATAATGGCTCCCAGTTTGCAGTCATCTGCGAACTTTGTTAGCCAGAGTCCCTTAGTGTTGGCCTGTACTTCAGAGAAGTAGATGCCAAACAAGAGAGGTCCCAGGACTGAACCCTGAGGTACTCCACTTGTCACTTGTCTGGAGCTAGATTTGGAGTCAGCTACTTTTACAGTGTGGGTTCTGTCAGTAAGCCAGTTGGCAACCCATCAAGTGACGTAGGGATTAATGCCCAGCTTAGTAAGTTTGTCTATGATTCCAGAGTGGGGAATGGTGTCAAAGGCCTTGGTGAGGTCCAGATAGGCTGTGTGGACTGCCTTACCCTCGTCCACGGCTCTGGAGTCTGATTTGAAGAAGTCAATCAAGTTCATGAGACAAGATCGGCCCTTCACGAACCCAAACTGGGTGGGGTCCAGTGTTTTAATGTTGCCAATGTCTTTGTTTATAAGTTCCATGACAATACATTCCATGGCCTTGCATATCAGGCTCATAAGACTGATGGGGCGGTAGTTCCCGGGATCCAAGGTGGATCCCCTCTTGTGGAGTGGGATAACTGTAGCTGTGCACCACTCAATGGGCATGAAGCCTGAGGTGAGGGTATGATTAAACATGACACTTAGGTGAGGTGCCAGTTCATTTTGTAGTTCATGTAGTACACAGCCCGGGATGTCATCTGGTCCCATGGATGCTGTATTCTTAGCTTTGGAGAGTGCGTTTTTTTATCTGTGTGTCCATTATTACTGGACTTTGGCAATCTTCCGGTACTGAGTGGTCCATTTAAGGGGTGAGAGGGGGCGAAGTTGGCACTGAATCGATCTGCCAGGATATTGGCAATATCCTTGGGATCAGTATATTTAATGCTATTCTGTTGTAGCTCAGAGCAGATCTGAGCATTGCCATTTAGATATTTGACATAGTTATAGAATGCCTTGTGGTTGTCTTTGAAATCTTTGGCAATTTTATTTTTGTAACTAGCTTTGGAGGATTTTATGAGGGATCTCAGCTTCTTACTGAGGCTGATAAGGGAGTTTTTTGCATCCTGGGATTTTCCTCTTTTCTGCAACAGTTTCTTCCTTTTTTTGTAAAGTTTGTTTATGGCAGGGGACCACCAGATTGGCTTCCTTTTTTTGGAGGAGAGCATCTTGGTTCTGTCTGGGATGGCACTATTCATGCATGAATGGATGTGCTTGTACAGTGCCTTAGTGTAGGACTCAGCAGTCAAACTTTCAGTTCCCGTCTGCATGGGTGTCATGACGTTTGTAACTTCTGGCTTGAGTAGCATGAAGTTGGCTTTGGAGAAGTTTTTTATGGAGGTTTCCTTACTGGGGGGTGGGGGTGGGATGTAGATGTTAAGGATGATTAGCTTATGGTCTGATCTGACAAATGAGGGGGTGACCATAGATGTGGAGCATCGATTTCCCATGTTGGTAATGACCAGGTCTAGGATATTGGAGCCTGTGGTGGGACTATGGATTAGTTGATCCAGGGCATTGGAATTTATGAATTCCAAGAACCGTTGGGCAAAGGTGTTGGTACACGAGTAGTTTTCCCAGTTAATGGCAGGGTAGTTGAAATCACCCAGTATTAGGGTGTTTGGTTGTATATTAATATTTTCCAGTATGTTTAGAAAGGTGTAGTGAGAATCTTTGGGTATGGTGGGGGATCTGTAGCAAGCTACAATTTGGATTGCAGTCTTACCTAGTGTTAGTTGCACCTGGAGAATTTCAGACGCATTGTGTTGGGCAACTAGCCTGGTGTTGTGAATATCCTTGGTGAATATGGACACTCCTCCACCTTTAGAGTTTTGATCCTGGTTTGGTGGCCGAAAAATGTGGTAAGAGTTGTAGCCTGGTATTGCAGGTGTGCTCTCTGGAGCCTTCAACCAGGTCTCAGTTACTGCACAGATATCGATGTTCTCCATTTTTAGGACTGCCTCGAGAGAGTGCATTTTGAGGTTTAGACTTCTAGCATTGAGTAGCATTACCTTCAGATTTTGCATGCTTACATCTGTTATGGTAGTGGATTTGTCCTTTGAACTTTGCCTGATATTAGTTATTTATTTATTTATGTATCTATGTATGTATGTATGTATGTATGTATGTATGTATTTATTTACTTATTTATTATTTATTTAATTATTTGACATTTGTTTCAGGGAAGGTCTGTCTGGGCAAGCAACCATTTTCAGTGTCAGCCTGGGGAGAAAAGCTCCAAAGACAATTAGTAAAGATTACATTAGTTACATAGATTACATAAGCATATAACACAGATATGTAGGACATTTCATATGTACCAGGAAGAGTCGATCAATACAAGAATGCCACAATACAAGAAAATAATTCTACTTATTAGCTACATACATTATATTTTAATAGGAGACTTTCTCTATAAGTCAGGTGGACACTACATTGATACAGGCAAAGTACTTCAACAATATAGTAAATAGAGCAATGTCATAAAGGTGTGTTTATTTTACTGAACTTACTTAACAGGGCAGACAGAGGAGAGGAAAGAATTTCAGAAAAGGGGACACCAGTAGTGTAAGCTAAGTGTTAAAACTAAAGTGTGAAGGTAGCATGAGGAAAAGCAAGGTTATGAAAAGATTTAGGGAAAGGGAGACTGTGAACAAGAAGGGGGGGGGAGCAGAGTTAAGTTTAATCAATGGGAAGTAGAGTAGTGAATTAAGGCTTAGGTGGAGACAGAGGAGAGTACTCCAAATTCTAGAGACATGCTTGGAGTATAGGGTGTCTCCAGTTCTATTGCTGGATTTGGAGATTTGCAAAAGTGATTTGTTTGAGGAATGGAGGACCCATTTCCATTTGCTGACATATGGATGAAGTAGGTTTTGGAGGTTAGAGCATTTATCTGGTTGGTGTACCAGTTTGTGGGCAGTGATAAGCTGCATATAGGTTAGGTAATGGGGGAATTCTAACCAGTTGAGTTGGTGTAGAGTGGAGCAGTGGTGGGTTCTACATCGGGAATTTGTTGCAAATTTGGCTATTTTGTTGTAGCAAGCTTCTAGTTTTACTAAATCAGTTTTCTTTAGACTGGTAAAAAATTTGGGAAGCATACAGCAGGGTAGAGAGTAGATGGGTTCGGACAACTGACTGTCTTGAAGTGTTTGTGAGGTGTGGTTTTATTCTATCTCTGTCTATGTCTTTTTGATAATCTGATCTGGATGTTTATCAAATCTCATATTATTATTGATTAGAACACAACGTAGTTTCATTTGGTTATTTATTTATTTGAGATATGTTGACCGGGATAGTCCTACTGAGCTTGCTCCACTTTTCAGTGGAGCCCCAGGGAAATAAGCTTCACAGTTCAAATTATACAATTAAAAATTCACAGTACAACTTATGAAAAGAAAAAATTAACAGGAGTAAAGTAAAATACAGTAAGCACAATAATAAGTGTATACAAAAAAGGTTAAACATATGACCAATTGCAGTACAAGTAAGAGATCTCAGCAACTGAGGCTGACTAAACCAACACTCGAGAGCTCACAGTGATCACATTCATATGTAAAAGTTGCAAACGGGACCTAAGGTATGTTAGGTGACAGGGTATCATGGATAAGGGAAGAACAAAAGCTCCAGTGGCCACGAACTACAAAAAAACAGCCGAGTCAGATCCGAACCCAAATGTTGAGGGATGAATAAAAATTGGCAACATGCGATCAATGATTATGCTGTTTTTGATTACTAAAATTATATTATTATAATATACTATATTATACTATTATATTAATATTGTATTATATTATTATACTAATACTATATTACTTTATATTACTATTGACATACTAAACTTAATATATTCCTTATGTGCAATATCACCCAACTCACCTTTGTGTATAGTTTACTTTCCTTTTCATGTGTTAATCATCTAGTAGTCAGCATAGTCCAGTGTATATAAATAGTATACAAGCATATGCAACAGCTACCTAGATATTTACTTTTGTACTACAGTCATTGTTTATTCTTTAATACCTGTCATCTGTCTTTTTGTGTTTGTTTTCTTCTGTAAAAGAGATGTCACTCAAAACTTAATTTAGGCAGCACTTGTGTTTCCTAAATGACAATAAAGTTTCTTTGAATCTTTTTTTGATTTTTTAGTTACTGTGGTGATTATGATATTGTTGGATGAAAGAATATCAAATGAGGAAGCATAATCTAAGGATTTACTGGGTCAAAACAGTATTAGTTTATTTGGGTTAAGGCAGGATTCCACAGCTGAGAAAGACAGTTGTGTCATTTCTACATGTTGTGGAAGGGTGGGTGCAGTGCAGATGAGAGTACTGCATACTGAACTATAGAGGTGAGATGGGTGGCAATACATAGCTTATTGGTAAAGATACTGAAGAGAAGAGGACCTAAAACTGAGCCCTGGGGGACTGCAATGGTAACAGACAAGAGAGTGGAGAGATCTTGGTGCCATTTAACAGCTTGTTGATGGCCAGTCAGGTAATTACAAAAGCATGAAAGAGCTGAGAAACTAAGTTTTAGGGTGGGGGGTTCAGTGACAAGTTTCTGGTGGGAGACAATGTTAAAGGATTTGGATAGGTCCTGAATGATGAAAGATACTAATTTACCTTCATTACAATGTGGGTTGATTGGATTAGTAAAACTTAAAAGGTCAGTTGCGCTACTATGATTGGGGGGAAAACTGTGTTGTATATTTGTTAGGAGGTCATCAGATAAGAGGTAGTTTATAAATTGGGTGTGAATACATTTTTCTAGTATTTTGGCTAGAGGAGATACAATTGCAATTGGTCTGTAGTTACAGAGCTCAGTAGAGTTCCCTTTATGAAGTGGAATAATATATATTTTCCAAATTTTGGAATGCAGTGCTCTGAGATAGAGTGGTTAATCAGAACAAAGATAAGATAGGAGATTGCATTAGCTGCTAATTTAAGATATTCTGCAGGTAAGTTGTCAGCTGCAAGAGTTGTAGGTTTAAGCTTGCTGAGCAATTTTTTATGGTATTGGTTTGGATGGGTTTAAAGGAGAAAGTATTAGAAGTTTCACTGGATGGTATAGGGAGAGTTAGAGGACCATTGCTGTTGTTTTTAGTAAGAGCTAATATAAAACTAGTAAAATGCATATCAAATTGTGTAGCTACGCTGTCTATATTGCTTAGTGTTGTTGGGGTAGGCGTTACAGATTGGCGAGGCGGGCAAAGTTTTTTATAGCAGACCAGAATTTTTGTGGGTTATTTTGGAGTTTTTATTGCGTTTCATGATAGTATGTTTTTTTTTTTTTTTTTTTTTATTATGCATTTGATCTGGATGTTGGCTTTGTTTCTCAGTTGTCATCAGTATTCTAGGTTGGCCTGAGTTTTATTAGAATGTCATCATGCCCAAGCTTTATCATTACGTTTAAGTAGTTGTTTGGTTTCTTTTGTCAGCCTATGGCATAATTTGATTTAACTCTTATGGTTCTGAATTGTGCCATTTCATTTAAAATGCTTAGGAAAGTGGTATTAGAGTAATCTATGGCAGAAGGATAGTTGTCTAAGTGGGGACCAGTTAAAGTCCTACAGAACAGAGATAAAGATATTAGTGTTGAAGTCTTGTTTGTTATGGATTTGACAATAGGTAATATTTCTGAGGGTTGGGGTGAAGACGTTATCTAAATTGGTAGATTGGGAGGTGGTCACTAATTCTGTCAGGCAGAAAACCTGATAAGCATGTGACAGTTTGTTTGCTAAGATCCAGTCTAGAATTGACTGTCTTTTGGTGGTTTTGTCTATTCTGATTGCAGATTGTATTACCTGTGTGAAACCGTGCAGGTTAATGAAATTTGAGGGGTTTTCTGAGTTATAAGAGAACCGGTCAGTGTTAAAGTCACCCATTATAATGGTTTTGTGAGTAAATTTTAAGGATGTCCAGTGGAGAGATTCCTCTATTATAGTCAGGTTACTGCCAGGAGGAATATAACTTCCTATAATGATTAAATATTTATTGGGGTTTATTTCAAGTTTGCTAAATAGTTTCTTGGCATTGTTGAATTCTGGAGCCCTTGGTTCTATAAGTTGTAATTTCAAATTATCTTCATAAATGACGTCTATTCCACCTCCATGTTTGTTTAGTCTATCCAATCTAAGTATACATAACCTGTGGGTAGTATTTCATTGTTGTTCATTTCTGGTTTCAGCCAGGTTTCAGTTAGTACTGCAATATCTGGGGAGTAGTGTAGGAGACTTGCATGAAATTTATGTACTGTATCTTGTTAGCTATGATCCTGAGATTCATGTTGAGTAATAGGTTAGATCTTTTTGGGAATTATTTATTACATGGTGGTCCTGACTTGTAGGTGAGTTACAGAGTTCCTGCTTATCAATTTTAGGGCCAGGATTTGGCTGAATGTTACCACTAAGCTTGAGTTGTGTCAGTAGGCATAACAATGAGTTTGAGAGTTTTAATATTCATTTTTCATGGCTATATCAAGTTCATAATTTGGGGTATTTATGAGCATATATGTATGTAAAATGGTCTATATAAGTAATAGTAAAGAGGTGTAGCACTATCTCAATGTTTATGGGTTTTATGTGGTATGGCCGAGGGAGTGAAATGGTTAATGAGGGGAAAGTAGTGTCAAGCTGACTATGATAAGATGTTAGGTGAGTGGCTAGAGTAATAAGTATGAGAGGGATTATGTGAAGGAATAACATGTTTCGGTGCTTGGCTTGCTGGGAACTTTGCAGTAGTTTTGAAGGGGAAAGAGCCAAAGGTCAACTAAGTAGGTTTGGGTGTTTTACTTACAAAGAGGACAATTGTGTTGCAATGAGGTAACTAGTAGTCGGTTAAGTGGTTGTGAGGATGTAGGGGATGAAGTTTGTTATGTGGTGTGCGAAATATTAGGTTGGATAAGTGTGAGTGAGGATAATATGTTTTGATTGTATATTGGTAATTAGTGGGTGTGGTTGGTCTGAGATAAATGTAGATGCACTGGAGGTAGCTGGGAATTGGGGGTAGGGTAGGAGAGCAGAGTGAGTCTGAGCAAAGTGAGGGGTAAAGGAGTCGGCTGGACCCAATCACAGAGCTGCCTGTATTGCAGCAAAAACAATCAGTAAGTAATGGCAGCTTAACCCAGTGTTTTGCTTTGCAAATAATGGTAAAAAACAATGCATAGGAGACAGGTTATGGGAAAGGGAATTCTGGTTGATTAATCATTGAACACATATGGAAACAGTTAAATGTACAATAAGCTAAATAGGACCATCAGTAGAAAATACCAGGAGATAAGGTAATTAGAGCTGAAACAAGTAATATGAACTGGAGCAGTGTGTAATATAAGTATATAAATAAGGTTACTGTAAAAGAAAATGTTACTGGGACTAAGTAAAATTAAGTAAAATGCAAAGGTGTGGAGAGCTTTAAAGACTGTCGGACTTAATGGGGAATAGTATAAAAAATTTATAGTATTTATCATATACATATTATATACATATTTATTTACACATATATATTTATATATTTTTACATATTTTTTTAGGTTGTTGTAGTTCTATATACACATTTAAATTAATGTATGTGTAGACCCTTCTCACATGAGTATACATATATATATTTGTTTTTTAATTTTTTATTTCTTATATTGGATGTTTTTTGTGTTTTGCACTGTTTAATACTTTGAGAGTTTTTTTCTAATTTTGAGTTTGTGTCAAGGCTTCTTTTATGAGTGAGATTTGATTGATTGATTACTTAATTGTGAAATTAGTGAGTATTTAAGAACAACTTGCTGGGTGTGTTTTGTATGACTCTGAAGAAACCAGTTTACCTGGTGAAAGCGCTCAGTCGGTGTGCTCATTTGGAATAAACGCTTTTATTTTATACCCGCATTGCTCTGGTCTGTGCCTTATTGTCAGCTCCGTTTACACTGTGGTCGACTGGTTCGTTACTTTTTTAATAGTATAAAACAAGCCATGGGCGGCCACGGTGGTGCAGCGGTTAGTGTCGCCACCTCACAGCAAGAGGTTCTCCGGTTCGATTCTCGGCTGGGGTGCCTTCTGTGCGGAGTCTGCATGTCCTCCCTGTGGTTGCGTGGGTTTCCTCCAGGAGATCCGGTTTCCTCCCACATCCCAAAGACATGCAATAGTTGAATTGGACACTCTAAATTGGCCCTAGGTATGAGTGTGCATGTGTGTGCCTTCTGTGGAAGGTTGGGCGCTGGGCAGGCAACTCAACACCATAAAACTCCACTGCCAATCATGAGCAGACAGATGATCAGCTGTGGTGACCCCTAACAAGGAAAAGCCAAAAGAAGAAGAAGAATATAGAACAAGCCATGGAACAATGCAAGATGTTGATAAATGGAAAAAAAAACACTTTACAGTGCAAAGTAAGTAAGAGGCAGACAAAAACAAATGGGGAGGGAATGGAGTACAAGTACATCTTGGTGATGTGCGAGGGAGCTGTCTATAGGTAACAAATATAATGCAGTTAGATAGTTAATTATAAAACATGCATCAGCAAAATATGGGGGCAAGTAGAATTACAAGGGTCCACAGTTTTACGATGCCTCTATGCGTCAATGCTGGTCAGGTATAACATTTGAGGTTGGTTGGCAGATACAGTGCTTATAAACCTAGGAATGAAGGCGAGGAGAGAGGAGAGGTGAGTTAGATGAAAAGACCAGTAACTATATAAACAGTAATTATAGTTTGAATGAAAATGTAAAGGGAAAAGGTAGAATATTTCAGTTTGAAAAGAGATTGCTAACACTGTGTATGAGATAAAATGCAACCTATGGTCTGTACTAAAAAAAAGGGAGCTAGGACATAGACAAGGAGGTTACCATTAAAAATAGGCTTGTACTGAGCTAGAAAGAAAAGTATTGCATATACTGAAGCAGTGTCATTCAAATGCAAAACAATGTTACTAAGCAAAATCCAAAAAACAATGTAACACCATTCCTACTTCCCATTAGTACAGATGACCTAGAGGTATTAGTGCTAAGAGACAGTGAGAGCTTACTTAATAAATAACATACATATTTATTGCCCCTGGTATTCACATCAATATGTATTGAAAAACATATAGTTTATAACTCATTCAAGAGCTGTTAAATGTGCTTTTTAATATGGGAGGTATATCAGCCAGTTCACAGATAAACAGCACCAAGGGAATAAAAAAACTTAACACTACAAAGATGCCTGAGCGCTGTTTACATATGCATTTCTGCAGTCAATTAGATTCACACTGAATGAGTCGAATGTGATTTACAGAATGCTTATGTAAAGTATACTTTAAAATGATGCAATTTTCCATCAAAATAACAGCATAGTTCTTTAATGGCACTCGCACATCACCTGAGAACTGAGAGTCCGAATTAAATAGGATAGAAAAAAGATAGCATGGAACACCAGAAATTAATTTTAAATGTTGCAAGGCATCATGGGAGGGTGTTAATTAGAGTAAACCATTATGAACCAGTATGGAAATACTCAGAAAAGTCAGAAAACATACTTATTTGTATGGACCCAATCACACAGCTGCCTGTCTTACAGCAAAAACAATCAGTAAGTAACGGCAGCTTAACCCAGTGTTTTGCTTTGCATATAATAGTAAAAAACAATGTGTGGGAGATAGGCTATGGGAAAGGGGATTCTGGTTGGCTAATCACTAAACTTGTATGGAAACTGTTAAGTGTATAATGAGCTGAAGAGGACTGGAAGTAAAAAAATAGCAGGAGATAAGGTAAAGAGGGCTGAAATAAGTTATATGAACTGGTGCAGTGTGTAATATAAATATATAAGGTTACAGTGAAAGAAAATGTTACTGGGACTAAGTGTAATTAAGTAAAATACGAAGGTAAAGACATCTGTAAAGACTGTTAGACTTAATGATGGGGGATAATATAGAACAAGCTGTGGGGCAATGACAGATGCTGATAAATGGGATAAAAACACTTTACAATGTGAAGTAAGTAAGAGGCAGACAAAAAGAAATGGGGAGGAAATGGAGTACAAGTGCATCTTGGTGATATGCGAGGAAGCCATTTATAGGTAAAAAATATAATGCAGCTGGATAGGTAAGTATAAAATATACATCATCAGCAAAGTATGCGGACTAGTAGAATCACAAGGATCAGCAGTTTTAAGTTGCCTCTATGTGTCCATGCTGGAGGTATGAAGCTGGAGGTTGGTTGGTTGGTCGATACAGGGCTTATAAACTTTAAAACAATGCAATTTTCGACTAAAATAACATCATAGTCCTTAAATGGCACTCGCATATCACTGGAGATCTGTAAGGGGAGTCCAAGTTAAACAGGATGGTAAAAAGATTAATCTCACTCTATCCATTAATGTCAGTGTATTTACTGGTATTAATCTCAATGTACTATTAATTTACTTACTGGTATTATTCCCACTTTATCCATTACTAGCAATGTAATTACTGATATTAATCCCACTGTATCTATTACTAGCAATGTAATTAATGGTATTAATCTCACTGTATCCATTGCTAGCAATGTAATTAATGGTATGATCTCACTGTATCCATTACTAGCAATGTAATTACTGATATTAATCCCACTGTATCTATTACTAGCAGTGTAATTACTGGTATTAATCTCACTGTATCCATTGCTAGCAATGTAATTAATAGGTTCATAGGTTCATACTAGGCTATCTGCCCTGGGGCAATTATAAGCCTAGCCCGATTCTGTATGGCTTACACCACCCCTTGATTTGAGTATACTGTGTCCTTTTTAAGGTTTAGTTTACTGTGCCTCTGTCTAATAGTGACACGGGAGTAATCCCTGGGACAAACCTATGATCCCCCATCCACCTATCGAGATTCTCCTTGAAGAGATTCAGTGAGGTGCTCTGCCTCACATGAGCTGGAATTCTATTCCAGAGCGAATGGAGCCTCTGGGTTATGAACCTGTCCCTCCAGCAAGTTCTATTTATTTCTGTGCTGAGGTTCAAGTCCCTCGAGCGTGTGGCTCTAAGGGATTTAGATTTAATGAGGTGGAGCATGTCCATTAATTCTGGATTTGACGTAACTTTGTATGTCAGGCATAGATCGCCTTGAAGTAGGTGGTATGCAACTGAGTAGAGCTGGAGTTTTTTTAACCGAGCAGCATATGACATCTGTTTGAGACCCTTAATCCTCTTGGTGAGATACTTTTGGGGTCTTTCTAATTGCTGCAGGTGTCGGGTAAGGTACATCCCAAAAGGGGCATTGTATTCTATGATGGGCCTGATGAGGGATGAATAAAGGGGCACAATTACTTCTCTTGATCTAGATGTGAAACCCTTTGTGATGAGGTGGGCTATGTAGAAGGTCTTTCTAACCACTTTGGCAATGTGGTTTTCAAAGGAGAGATTGCTATCAACTTGGGTCCCCTGGTCCCTAATAACTTTCTCTGTGCTTAATGGGTTTCCGCCTATGTCGTAATTTGTGGGCACATTGTTTTTGCCAAAGGGTATGACTATACATTTTTTGGCATTTAGCTTTAAACCATGGCACTGGCACCAGTTATCTGTCTCTGTGAGACCTTTTTGAAGGATGTTTGTGTCAGCTGGAGAGTCGATTATGGCGCCCAGTTTGCAGTCATCTGCGAACTGGGTGAGCCATAGTCCTTCCACATTTGCCTGTACCTCAGAAAAGTATATACAGAACAAGAGTGGTCCCAGGACAGAACCCTGTGGGACGCCACTTGTGACTGGTTTCGAGTCTGACTTGGCTCCAGCAACTCTCACTCTGTGGGTTCTGTCTTTGAGCCAGTTTGCAACCCATCTTGTGACATAGGGGTTTATATTTAAGCTGGATAGCTTATCTATGATGCCCGAGTGGGGTATTGTGTCAAATGCCTTTGCAAGGTCCAGATAGGCTATGTGGACTACCTTCCCTTCATCTATGGCTTTGGTGACTGTTTTGAAGAAGTCAACCAGGTTCAAAAGGCAGGATCTGCCCTTGACAAAGCTGAATTGGGTTGGATCTAGTGTCTGTAGGTCCCCAATGTCTTTGTTTATGAGCTCCATGATGATCCTCTCCATAGCCTTGCAGACTAAGCTAGTCAGGCTTATGGGGCGATAGTTTCCAAGGTCCGTAGAGGCTCCACCTTTGTGGAGTGGGACCACTGTTGCTGTACGCCATTCGGTGGGCACATATCCTGTAGTGAGGCTGAAATTGTATAGCTGTTTTATTTGAGGCATTAGTTCCTCTTGGAGTTCATGTAGGACGCAACCTAGGACGCCATCTGGTCCCATGGAAGCAGTGTTTTTTGCTTTGGAGAGGGCAGCCTTCACCTGAGCATCAGAGATGTTTGGGAGGCAGCCCTCTGCCGGGATAGATACTTGCTCTTTTGGAGGGGGGGGTGGGGGTGAAGACATTTGCACTGAACCTGTCTGCCAGGATATTGGCGATGTCTGTGGGTTCAGTGTATTTTTTGTCGTTTAGAATCAACTCAGAACAAGTCTGGGAGTTGCATCCCAGGTTCCAAACATAACTGAAAAAAGCCTTATGATTGTCTTTGGTGTCCTGTGCAATTTTTCTCTCGAAGCTGGCCTTGGAGGATCTTATGAGGGATCGTAATTTTTTGCTAGTACTGATCAGAGATGCCTTCCCTATTAGGGATTTTGCTCTATCATGTAGTAGCTTCCTCCTTCTGTTGTACAGTTTATTTATGGCAGGGGTCCACCAGACTGGACGCCTGCCTTTGGATGATTGGGTCTTGGTTTTGTTTGGGACAGCATAATCCATGCATTCCTGGAGATGTCCGTAGAATGCATTTATATAGGATTCTGCAGTTTGGGCCGTAGTGTCCACTGGCCCTGGGGCCTTGAAGGATTCCACTTCAGTTTTGAGAAGTGAGAAGTTCGCTTTTGAGAAGTTTTTCACTGTGGTTTTCTGGGCTGGAAGTGGGGTGGGATGTGGACATCCAGTGAAATTAATTTATGGTCTGATCTTACCAATGAGGGATATACTTCTGGTGTGGAGCATAGAGTCCCCATGTTGGTAATCATCAGGTCTAGTATGTTGCCCCCTCTTGTGGGAGTGGTGACTAGTTGTTCCATAGTATTTGAGTTTATAATTTCCAGGAACCTTTGGGCTAAGGTGCTGGGGCTTGAGTAGTGCTCCCAGTCAATGTTTGGGTAGTTGAAGTCGCCCAATATAATGGTGTTCGGAGAGATCTTCATGTTCTCCAATGTTTTCAGGAAAGCCGAGTGGGATTCCTGACTTTGAGAGGGTGGTCTGTAGGATGCTATAAACTGAAAAGCAGTCTTGCCCACTGTTAGTTGCACATGGATGGTCTCCGATACTTAGTGCAATGCCACTAACCTGGAGATGTGGATATCCTTGATAAATATGGAAACTCCCCCTCCTTTTGTGGTTCGGTCCGGGTTTTGGGGCCGAAAAGCATGATATGAGGTATAGCCTGGTAGTGCTGGGGTGCTCTCTGGAGCCTTGAACCAGGTTTCTGTCACTGCACAGATATCGATGTTCTCCATACTGAGGAGAGCTTCGAGTGCGTGCATCTTGAGGTTAAGACTTCTGGCGTTAAGCAGCATTACCCTTAGTATCTTGTTCCTTGTGCTGTCTATGGGGGTGGGTTTGACTTTTGAGCCTTGCCTAAAATAGGCACTATGGGGGTGGCAAGAGCCTTTGCCAATATCCGAAAGCCCAGTGGTGACAGGTGCAAGCTGTCCCTAGCGAAGCAACGTGGCTTGTCGAGCACGTCATCCCAGGCTGACAGACACTGGATCCCCTTTGATTAACACCAAAATTTTAGCCAATTGTTAAAATCAATCATTTTGTCTTTGTACTGTGGCATCATTCTAGGTGAGGGTAAGATGCTGCTCAAGGTCAGGGTCATACCAGCCTGGGCTACATGATCAGTGAGCTCCTCTATGTCTCTTTTCATGTAGTCCAGGGAGGTACGTCTCAGGTCATTTACACCAGCATGTACAATGACTGAGTCAAATTTGTATTTGCTTTGGAGTGACCTGAGTGCTTGTGTTATGTGTCGGATCCTAGCACCTGACGGGCAGCTCACCGTGACCTTCTCTTTACTCAGCCTGGTGAGCGGGACGTCTGTGTGTCTGACAATAGAGTTCACCTATTACAAGAGTATCAGGTGTGTTATTCAGCCCTAAGGGCTGTGGCTGCTTGGCACACTGACTTTGTGGGCTATGTGTTGTGCGTGTTTTGTTTTGAGGTAGCGTTTGCTTGGATGTCTGCTTTGGAGGTCTCTGTTGCTTATGTAGATTTTTATTTAGAGCCTCAGTATGTTTTGTGTATTTATGTGTTTGGTTCGCTGATGTGGTGGGACTATGTGATACTGGAATTGTGTTGTGTGAGGTTACCTTCTCCTCCTGACTGGTTACACCAGTTTTGAGATGAGAGAGCTCAGCCTCCAGTTTGGCTAAATAGTTGCATCTCTCACATATATTTGAACCTGTTTGGAGGAGGAGAGGGTTGTCCGTGTACATGAGACAGTTGTAACATTGCCTCAAAATTCCCAGATTCACCAGCTGGACTGGAGAGGAAACCATTGACTGACCTTTGGACATGCTAGAGTAATATAGGGAAACTGAATTTAAGACGGATCAATAGAGGACAGGGTAATCGTAGAGAGTATAAGAGTAAGTAGTGCTTATGGTTTAATAGTGCTAACTTGTAGGATTACTTAATTGGACCAGTGAAGGGCCTTAGAATGAGAATATGGTGTTTAAACTGAGAGATACAGCAGTTCTAAGGGAAAAAGTGAAGAGCAGACTTTGTGGAGCCAGGAATAGTTTAAACCCAATTAGGCGGCGCTGCCCGCTGTTGCGCTATGCATGAAAACGTGCAAAACTGCGCAAAAGAGGGTTTTAAGAGAGGAAGATGAAGGAGTTTGGAATTGACCCAAAATGGCCAATAAAACTACAGTTTCAAGTCAGTAACCACTCCCCCAGGGGCAGGCAGGCTGCTCAATGTTTTTTCACTGCCACTGATCAACAGAGAGACTTCCCTTTAGCCCAACCAAAAAATGGCCTCCAAGAAACTTACAAACAGTTCAAGAACAGCAAGCCTGTAACTGAACTTTTTTAAATCTCAGAAAAGTGGGAAAAAAGCAAGATTTTTTTTGTTTTTTTGTTTACTTTCAGAGATAGCAGAGGTTCACAAGTATCAACAAGTTATAACAGTGCAGTAAATGACCCCCACACAAGAGTGCTAGGCCAAAGACAGATAAAATGCAAGTTTTGAGAAAAAAAAACGATTTTAAATATAAGTGCAAACAGGAAATTCAGTAAACAGTTCTAGGTTGTGCTCTAAATACAGTTACTAATGCAGAAATCAAGTTTAACAAGCCAGAAAATGCTCAAAATAGGCGGCTATGCAGAAAAACTTGGCAAATAAACAGAGGAAAAATACTTAAAATCTCAAAAGTGGCTCCTTTCTTCTCTCGGTGTTTTCTCCTCTTGGTGGGTGCTTCACCAACAGTCAACAAGCCTGAAAAGATGCCAAAACCATGAGGCAACCAGGTTTTAAGAGAGGAAGATGAAGGAGTTTGGAATTGACCCAAAATAGCCAATAAAACTACAGTTTCAAGTCAGTAACCACTCCCACAGGGGCAGGCAGGCTGCTCAATGTTTTTCACTGCCATTGATCAACAGAGAGACTTCCCTTTAGCCCAAGCAAAAAATGGCCTCCAAGAAACTTACAAACAGTTCAAGAACAGCAAGCCTGTAACTGAACTTTTTTAAATCTCAGAAAAGTGGGAAAAAAGCAAGATGTTTTTGTTTTTTTGTTTTTTTCAGAGATAGCAGAGGTTCCCAAGTATCAACAAGTTATAACAGTGCAGTAAATGACCCCACACAAGAGTGCTAGGCCAAAGACAGATAAAATGCAAGTTTTGAGAAAAAAACGATTTTAAAAATAAGTGCAAACAGGAAATTCAGTAAACAGCTCTAGGTTGTGCTCTAAATACAGTTACTAATGCAGAAATCAAGTTTAACAAGCCAGAAAATGCTCAAAATAGGCGGCTATGCAGAAAAACTTACCAAATAAACAGAGGTAAATACTTAAAATCTCAAAAGTGGCTCCTTTCTTCTCTCAGCGTTTTCTCCTCTTGGTGGGTGCTTCACCAACAGCTAACAAGCCTGAAAAGACGCTAAAACCATGATCTCACTGTATCCATTACTAGCAATGTAATTAATGGTATTAATCTCACTGTATCCATTACTGTCAGTGTAATTACTGGTATCAATCTTACTGTATCCATTACTGTCAGTGTAATTAATGGCATTGATCTGTCTCAAAACTTGTTGTAAACTGTGGGTACTATCTCACTTTGCACTTATTTTGTCTGGCTGATTTTCACCCTCAGGTTTCCACTGTAGATGAACCTAGTCTAGAAGGCTAACACTGATTATCCAAATATAATTAAATAAATAACCTAACAGTGATCTTGATTCACCTCTGAAAAAAGTGAAATGTGCCTCCTGGATTTGCCAGGTTAGTAAAACCCAAATAAAAGTCACAGAAGCCCACCAGAAAAAATACCACTTATTAGACATATTTATTATTTATTTATTTGTATTTGTTTACCAGGAAGGTCTGAATGGGTAATACCCACTTTCAACAGAGGCCTGTGGAGAAAAGCTCCATTTGCCTACATTGCATTATACTAAGTGCCAGTTAACAAACAGTAGTTACATTTATACTTCTAAAATTTTGCAGAAGTGGAAGTTACCAAATAGAAAGTCCACATGCAACTTTGTGGATTGTACAGGCAGCAGCTATGTATAAAAATTGTTTTGTCATTTCAATGAGAAGTTGAGTATATTCTGTTTAAAGGAGAACCGTACCCCCAGACTCAAAAAACATGTTTATTTCATCATGGTTTGGTGTTTTCTACATTTTAACACCACTCGGGGACTATTTACAGGTTTTTAGATATTTTATATGGAATTTCCGAGTCTGATCACATGAGGTCTGGCATATTGAAGTAATTCTGATTGTTTAGTTTGCCTCTAGCTATCCCACAATGCAGTGCTTGTCTGTAAAAAAATTACATCACACAGGCCTCTTTCTTCCTGAAGTTCCTGTCACTGCATTAATTTTACATGCATACACTGATGTCTTTCAGTTAGTTTTAAGTAACATTTCATGACGTTCAGTGACTACTTAAAACATAAACAGGGCAAATGCCACAGAACAGGCTTTCAAAGTGCTTTTTACAGCTGATTAATTTTAGAATGGCTAAATTGCAGTCTTTTGTGATGCCTGAATTATACTATGTTGACTCCTCTCCCATCCCCCTTCACACCTAACTTCCCTAGCTGTCAAAGTGCTAAGGGTAATTTGAGCTGTTACATGCTGTGATTGACAGCTCACAGCAGAAGACTTGACTCATCTACGTTTCCTTGTTCTAGCCTTTACTTTCTGTATTGGTAGTGGCAGGTAGGTTTTTAGGACGTTCGTTGTGATGTCAGATTGGGGAGGGAATTGGACAGAAAACTACATGTATTCATTAGCCTTGATGACATCAATGAATTGGAGACTGCAGCAAACTTTTCAAAGATGGGATAAGTTTTTAGAACGTGAAACCACCGCAGTTCAGTAAGGTATTATTCTAGTGGAGAGAAACAGTTGATTTAAAATATTTTAAATGCTATATTTTGTTTATTCATAGCAGGGACAGTAAATAGGGAGAAAAAGGACAGAAAAGTTGAGCATTTAATAACAGAATCCTGTTGTTGTCCTTTAAAGAGACTACTTGGAGAGTACCGTATGGTGAACATAAAGCTTCAACCATGTGATGAGCATGTGCAGGACCGGGATTGGTTAAGATGCTATTTAAGCAGTGGTTTAAAACTATTCAGTTTATCGATCAGTTTTACTTATGTGGGGATCCTATTTCACAGTTTAGCAACATATTGGGAGTAGATCTAGTCTCCTGCAACATCATTTGTCTTACTTGTAAGTAATAAGAATTTGTTAGTATAGCAGAGGTCCCTTGCTCAACAGTAGGTCAGTAATAAGTTATGCAGAGTAGGGCATTTTTATGGATGATGAATGAGTTTGTGTGCGGTAGTTAGTTGTGAATAAGTTAGGTTATTGTGTAGTTCAAGCCAGTTTAGTTGCTCTATGCTATGACAATGGTGGGTTGTATGAGGGAGATTGATGACAAATTTAGCTATTTTATTGTAGCAGGAGACAAATTTATTTCTTTGAGTATTGTTTAAGTTTGTTAGTATAGCAGTGGCGGATAAGACAGTTGGCAATAAGAAGATAGTGGCTAGAGTTTTTCTTATAGTATCAGTAAGGAATTCACTGATCCTTTAAGGAATCAATTAATCCTATAATGGGAACCAAGTTTCTGGTGTGTAGATTTAATGGTGTGGAGTATATGCTGGTCATATTTGAGACTGTCATCTATTATAATGCTTAGAAGTTTACTGTGAATCACAGTTATATTGACAATATTATTTGTTGACTTGATGGTAAAAGATTGCTTTTGATTTTGGTTCTTGAGGTTAAGTAGGAGGTTTGATTCTTTGAACCAGGTTACTACAGAAGAAAGATTTTTGAGTAATGTCTTGGAGCTTATTTATTGCTGCGGCTGCACATATTAATGCTGAGTCATCTGCATATTGAACTAAGCTAGCATGGTGAGTGGGGTGTGGAGGTCATTAATAAATATATTAAATAGGAGAGGATCTAGGATAGAGCCTTGAGGGACAGCTGTAATAACTGGTTGAAAGGATGGGTAGATATGTTGCCATTTAATTGGCTTGATGCCTTCACGATAGGTAACCAAGAAACCACAGCAAGGAGGACTGTGAAAGTCTTAAGTTGAATGAGCAGTTGCTGCTGTGAGATAGTATCAAATGCCCTTGACAAGTCTAATAAGATGGCGGACACAAGAAGACCATTGTTTCAACGTTGGTTTATTATACTGGTAAAATGTAGTAGAGCAGTAGTGGTGCTGTGCTGGGGCCTAAAGTCATACTGTGTTTCTGACAGCAGGTTATTTGAGGCTAGGTATTGTATCAGCTGTATACAAATGTATTTCTCTAATATTTTGGAGGGTGTGCCCTGTGTCTACCACTCACCACTTTTGAGTTATGCTGACATTCTCTTTAATTCAGCCCTGGGATGTTGAAAGTATAGTATGGCATCTTTACGTCTACACAATCTGAGCATTAATGTAATTTTTTTGTGTTATAAACCATTGGAATTCCTTTTTACTAAGGTGACTTTTGAGTTAACATATTTTTAAGTTTATACTTTGCAATATCTATACATTGATGCCACAGATTATGATGTGATTTGACAATATGAAATGTTATAATGTAGCTTTTTTTCATTGAATGTCATAAGAAACAATAGAACTGTTACTAAGATTACTGGTGTTATATGTTTTTGAATAACTTGATAACTTTTCATTTTTAGTTTCTTACTTGCTATGATAAAGGGCAAGATATAGTCACACTGTAGACTACACATAACTGTACAGCTTGGTTTGTGTATTTTGCAAGGCTCTAGAAATTCAGAAAAGATGGCCAAAAATAGAGCTGTACTACTGATCCTGCAGCTGGTGTAAGTAGGCTGCTCCAAGGGACTGCCTTATGTACGTCAGCTCCAAAACATAGTAACTGCATGGTTAAGCAATTCTGACACAACTCCTATGTGTATATACTTTTCGCTGTGTCATTTCATGTATGTTCCATTTAATTTAACCTATTCCAAATGCAAAGATGTCCTGTAAGTATGTACTGTTTGCCCATAAATACTCTGATTGTTATGGTGACTGTACATACTCTGTAATGTGCATTCTTTCATGAATGTACTTTCTAAGCTATGTGGAGCTTTTCTCTCCGAACCTCCAATGGAAATGGGCTCACTCAGGCCCAGTGGACTATCCCAGTAAACAAATGCAATAAATAAATAAATAAATAAATAATACATACACCAGTGGCATATTGCAGAAGCTGGCTAAGATCACATTGGTAATTTCTAGCATTTGCCATGTTAAGCAATATGCCAAATCATAAAAATCCAGTGCATGGATATTGGCATAGGGCAATCATAGATTTGATTCATATTGATTGTGTTTAAGGATACATGAGTGCATTTTGCATAATGTAAAGGGTATAAGAGATTGTAGGTAAGGTTATCTATACCTCTGTGAGCCAAAAGGAGATATTCTGGGAATGAAATACAAGCACATATGCAAATTGCACATGGCTTTGCATTCTGTTATGTCTGAATTGTGCAGCATGCATAGCCTAGTGCATCATTTTTCAGGTCTGTCTTCTGAATTTTGCCAAGCATGTAATTGGTTATCAGAAGGCTAAAGCCTTATAGTGTGTGTGTGTGTGTGTGTGTGTGTGTGTGTGTGTGTGTGTGTGTGTGTGTGTGTGTGTGTGTGTGTGTGTGTGTGTTTTTGTGTGTCTATGTGTGTGAGTGTGTACGTAAATGTTTAATTGCATGTGTGTATTTGTGAGAGTTTAGTCTGATTACGTGTGTGTGTGTGTGTGTGTGTGTGTGTGTGTGTGTGTGTGTGTGTGTGTGTGTGTCTGTGAGCTTGTGTGTGCTCCTGTACATTTGTGAGTGTGCATGTGTCTGTCAAACTTTGTGTGGGATGGAGGGAGGACAGTGAGAAGGAGAAAAGAAAGAGAGGTGCATGTGTATTTAGAAGAATGGTAATAGGTAACATTTTTCTAAAAATACAAATGTAGCTTTTAATTGAACAAGCTTTATAAATAGTTCAGAAATGCATTTAACACTTTATATATGACATTACCAAATGATCTACTCTTCACTTTGCTCTGTCAGTTTAGGTAGATAGGCTTTAATCAAGGGATTTTATTTGTTGGATAAATGTTGTGGAATGCACAACATGGTCAGAGTATACATTTTTTTCCATCCCCTGCACAATAACAACAAAGCACATTTGATATCAAAAGGTTAAATTATTAGTCTTGGCAGTTAGGGAGCTCCACAAAATTGACAGACTGGTCCACTTTCTACCTTTCAGCTTTCACCTTTTCTGGTGGAAGAATAGGCTGAATAGGTTCTTGCTCAGGCCAGGAGATAAATGGACCACAGAGCTCTTTTTCCTGACTGGAGAATGAATAGACTTGAGCTGTTAAGGCAAACATGCTGCATCACTGCCTCCTAATGGAAGTAGAAAAACTACCATAAAGTATCAGGCCTGAGATTCCTGTGTCCTTGTATTGCAAAGTATCAGGAGATAGTCAAGGGCACGTGAGTGCCACTGAGAGCATTGTGGTTGTTGCAGACATCAGGTGGACAAAGAGAGCAGCATGCAATGCAGGAAATGTAAATGAATCCTTTATGGCTGCCTGGGTCACACCACATCCATTGATTAGCTCTCACTTTAATGCATATACTGTTATGGGAAAAATGAGTGAAAAGAGGTTGATGGTCTGAAGGTAAATGGGGCAAACATATCATATAAAATAGACAGTAAGAAAGAAAAAAGAGTAAGAAAGATGTAAGCTGCCTTGGCCAAATTTTCATTTGTTAGTATAAATAGCACTTTGGGTCTTCTATAAAAAAGAGGACACTGTCCTAGTTGGATCAAACCCTGTAAATGATATTAAATATAATAAACAAAAACAAGTATTTCTAAGCTCTAACCTCTGTTTTCCTTCATTTATATTTGTAAAATGAGGTTTGCTCTTATTCTACCAACTATTATGCTCCTGTTGACAGATACACTGTTCTGTAGGCATGTTAATTCTATACAGCATTATGATATATAAAGAAAATGCCACTACCTTATCTCCTGGTTTCATCTTTTTATTTTACACCACCTTCCACAAGAACTACCCTAATTACTTTTAGATAAATGTAGTGTACTGAGGAAGTTCATTTCAATGGCTTGTTCAAACAACTAGAAGCTATTGACTGTGATTCATTCATATTCTTATTGCCTGCTGAATGTGTGTGTGGAGGGTTTGCAGACCCTATCCTAGCACTTAATGGGTGCACGGCTCAGAAGGTAGCCTTACTATCATTCCATATCACTACACACACACACACACACGCACACACGCACACACGCACACACGCACACACACACACACACACACACACACACACACACACACACACACACACACACACACACACACACACACACACACACTGTACACAGATACAGTCACACCCACAGGGTACTAAAACCAGGGTAAACTTCTTTTTACAAAACTAATAATTATTATGATACAGTGAACATGAACTCAGAATAGAATTCAGATGTATTCAATAAAGATGAGTGATACAGTAACAATAAATTATATATATATAATATATATATATATATTATATACATATATATGGGTCTACTTCATTTCAACGACCAACCAAAACATTTAAACCCAAAACATTGAGAACACTACATCTAAAACATAAAACGACAGGAAAAAAAACATTGTCACCCTAAACAGCAAAACCCCTTAACATTGAAAAAAGTACTGCAAACTGTACCTAACAATACTACTCCCTTCTATACCTTAAAACAACAAACCAATTAACATATTCAAAATATCACCTTCTTCACATTTTTGCAGCGGGATCAACCCCTTTCACCCCCCACACTGCCTACACATTAAATATACCAACTCTGAGACTGCCCTACAGTGGAGAAAATGCAAATTTCCCTATCTCCACTGTACCGTGATCTCCAAAACTTGCAACATGCACCTGCACAAACCACCTAAACACATCCAACACACACACACACACACACACACACACACACACACACACACACACACACACACACACACACTTCCCCTTTTAGTACCTTGTCCCACCAGTGTAACCATCACAATTCTTTAAACCTTACACATCCATTCATAAGAATAAAAAAAAAAATGACTTACTCGTTTCTCAAAAACTAGCAAAAAGACATCTCACATATCACACTGCAGCACTGAAAGTTAGCTTTGCCATGTTTCCTCCATACAAAAATATCTTAAAGTAACACTACAATATAAAAACTCTACAGCACTAATATAAGAACAAATTCAACTTGACACCTGACGCTCTAAATTTTCAACCTTTTGAAAGTTAGATATTACAGTCTAAACGTTGTATGCTTTGATCTGTTGGTAACTTGTCTAAATAAAGGGAATCCATATATATATATATATATATATATATATATATATATATATATATACATGTATATAAATGAAAAATGAGTATAAGATATATCTTTACATTTTTATCTAGCTTGTGAGGTTTGCTGCATATCTAATAAATATCATCATCGCAATAACAATGTCTGTACTTGAATTCTTTTTCTGTCTGCCCTTGCATATAATGAAAAGACTTGACATTACATGATTCTGGTTACCAATGCCAAATGTGATCGTGCCTGCTAGTTTCAGACCATCCACCATCATAACTTTCCCTTTGTTAATCCTCTCTCATTTTTAATGGCCTCTTTGTTTCTCACTTTCATTCTCACTTCTTTGCCATGTTTGGATATAAGTGTAGTTCTTTGCCAGACACTGCCAAGAACTACACCTAGAATTACTCTCAAGTTTTTGTTTTATTGTTTCCACATTTTTTCAACTTCTTTCATCTGTGTTGGACTCTCTCTCATTTGCATTAGTATTTATACAGTCTTAGTTCTGAAAGTACAGAGAATCTGTCTGTCACCTGACACTCCACCCCCTTCAGAAAACATACAGAACAAAGCCTTTCTAATTTGCATAGAAATAGTAACGCAGCTTCTCATGGTACTCATCAGTGAAGTAAACAACACACTGATTTGGCAGCATAGTCCCATCTTTATCAACCAATTCAGAATCAGTGGTCCCTCACCCCTCATTATGTTCCCTCAATTAAAGTTCATGGTCTTCCAAAGTCTGTTCTTTGCAGATGTACCACTACTCCCCTTTGATAAACATGGGAAAAACAAAAGAGTCTGAAAACAATTACTTTATGAACCCAAACAAACAATGCATGTTATTCAGATTAAGTGGTACACGCACCTTTTCCAGTATCAGTTCTGTTGACTGAACAGACATTTAAGCCTGAATTTTAGGATAAAACTGTACTGCATGCTTGTAATCACTTTTGAAATATAGCCAGGCATTGCAATTCACAAGGGGCCAAAATAAAGTATTGTGTAATCCAGACATAAAATTGACCAAATGATGCTTATGTATCGAAATAATTAAGAAACATCTTTCCCATGTTCTATTACTTTGTCATATAAATCTAGATGCCTTAAGTGGGCATCAGTGTGCATATGCATCAGTGTAACTTGATTTTAACCAAACAGGCATCAAACACACACAACATACCAGTTCACTTAATGGCAGTGCAACTTTCATTTTGCATAGTGCAATGAGAACAGAAAGCCTGAAATAATCATCTTAATTTTTAAATGTGATCTCTGTGCAAAAATCTTCATTTATTCACCAACAGCAGCATACTAAGCAGATGTGTGTTTCTTTTAATATAAAACACAATCATAACAATTATAACAAATAAAGAAGAGGTAAGTATGCACTACTGAGCAGTGCTGCATGTGAAATGTATTGCTGAATTTTTTAATAAATGCAACATGGTAATAAACTCCAATTACCTGTAAGACAGACAGATACACACACACACACACACACACACACACACACACACACACACACACACACACACACACACACACACACACACACAACTTTACAACACAGAATATTTCATAAAACTGTTAAAATGTGCATAGTTCTGTGCTGTGACAAAAAATTGTATTTGACAATTATGTTTGGTAGAAAAAGTAAAATTACAAATAGAACAAATAGAACAAGCTATGAAACAAAGGAATATTACTAAACGTGGATCAGTTACATTAGAATCACTTTTCTGCAGACATAATGAAATAGAGTACATTAGATGTCTTTAAATCTAGACTAAAAGAGCAACCTGCTTGCACTTGCTTCAAAAATGATAGTTAAGTGAGGGAGCAATGCATCTGTCCAGTTCTGGAAGTGACTCATTAGACTTTGTCACTTATTTAGCTTCAATTGCAAAGGATTAAACTTCAAGTGTCTCAGTGATTCATGTAAACACCTCACGATTAAACTTCAAGTGTCTCAGTGGTTGATGTAAATATCTCACTTACTTGTACAAATATGTTAACATTGTACATGCAAACTCTACAACGTATCATCTACTCTGATATATCCTTGAAATACTACGTGCTCAAACAAAACCATTGCTTTAAGTGCTTCATGGTTTGTCTTGCCCTTTTGGCCCAGATTGCTGAAGAGTGTCTGTGAACCAATCTATTTACCCTGTCATCAAAATGGAAATAAAATAAGCAAATAAAAATAAAGTTTTAACAACGTATTAATTATTTTAGGAAAGACCATTTGTACTATCATTTTAGATGAAAAGATTATTAAAAAATAAATTAACATTTTTGTTAGAAAATGGCAAGTTTATAGTTAGTGTAATTGCGTCTGTTGATGCCAATTTCATCTAAGAGTGTTCTTTTAAGATGGGATTTACAAGTGTAAGGCAACCCAATAATAATTTTGCGACCACATAGCTAGTTGTACATAAAGGAATGTACAGGTCTCTCCCTGTATGAGTAGCAGCGCTGACACAGCCATAGAGTTGGGCTTTTTTTAAAGTGCTGTTTTGCCTGAATCAGCCTGACTAAACAGCATTCCACAGAGATGGCATTGATAAGCCAAGCTATGCCTTTTCATACAATATTATTACTCCAGCATCTTCACTGAAGATTATGTGCTGATTGAGGAACTTATACTTTAATATATTATAAAAATCATACTCAAAAGAGAGAGCACATTATTGCATTATTTACTGACTAGGGGATAACATAATGACTTAAGTAAAGCTATCTACCAGATGGACAACCAGACATTTGGGTAGTGTAAGATGTGGCAAAATTCAGCAAATCATGGACATACTCTATTACTTAGGAAATAGCATATGACGGAATGCAGTTCCCCCTTCCCAACCCCCTGAATTGTGCAGTCCCTGCATGCTTTTGCATTTATTCTCTGTGCGCATGCTTTTGCTTTTATTCTCTGTGCACATGCTTTTGCATTTATTCTCTGTGCGCATGCTTTTGCATTTATTCTCTGTGCACATGCTTTTGCATTTATTCTCTGTGCACATGCTTTTGCATTTATTCTCTGTGCGCATGCTTTTGCATTTATTCTCTGTGCACATGCTTTTGCATTTATTCTCTGTGCGCATGCTTTTGCATTTATTCTCTGTGCGCATGCTTTTACATTTATTCTCTGTGCATGCTTTTACATTTATTCTCTGTGCACATGCTTTTGCATTTATTCTCTGTGCGCATGCTTTTGCATTTATTCTCTGTGCTGCAAGACTGCAGCACTACAAGCATGCTTTACAGCACTGCAGTGCATTTTCTCTTTTCCTCACATTGTGCAAGCATAGAATTAATGCATGTAAGTAAGGAGGCACTGTGATAAAGCACTTCAAATTAGGAGGTGCAGAAGTTAAATTCTTTTTTAGTGTTGTCATCCACAATTTCACATTTTCAGTGTGTTTTTGATGGGTTTAACTTGCCCAGTGTGTTCTAATTAGGGTATGTGCTGACATTTCAAGGGGACCCAGCAGACCAGAGAGTAGTAAGACTGTACAAGTCACTAATGAGATTTTTTTCCACCCCCTTCCGTCTCTGTTTACACAGTGTGTCACTCAGAGCAAATCACTTAACCAGTAAGGGCTTCTACATTAGGCAACTGTGTCTAATAATCTTCTGAACTAGTTAACAAAATAGAGGCCAATAAGAAGAAATGAAGGTAATCAAAGGTAAGTCATTGCAAGTATAAACAACTGTTGCTGACTCACACATATAAAATGCTGACATGTCAAAGCAGAACATGCTACTTTGAAATTTTTATAGAGGTGACAAAGGGGAGCATAACACTTTTACATCTTTAAGTAGGTGTTACAAGACTAAACATCTAGACAATTCTATAGAGTTAAACATAGATAGTAATAGTCACTCTCACCATATACATATCCTATGAGTAGATACGTGTCCAAAAGTGGTATGTAGGTAGTGCAATATATGACATTAACTGTTCTAGTACATGAAAAAGGGCCGATAGCCTAGTACCTAACTATGAACCTATATAAACTACCTATCTATATCAAACAAAGCTCCTCATTAGCACTCTTCAAGAAAAATCTTGATGATTGGATGGGAAATAGGAAATTCACCCCGGGGATCACCTCTGTGGCTCTGCTCGACAGTGGCACAGGAAAATAATTTTCTTGGGTGGCAAAAGCCAGGGTACCTTTTTGGCTGGGCTTGTATAGGCCCCAGGGCCGATACCCTAGTACCTACCTATGAACCTATGAACCTACGTGGGTTTCAGTTAGGAAAATAATCACGAGAAAGTTAGTGACACAGAAAGATAGTGAGAGAGTTAAGAATAGATCCATTACAGCTTGAGCCGTAACTTAGGGATAAGATATAGAAACAGATGGAATTAGGAGAGCTTTAGGCCCTTGCAGACTGTGAGGGAAATGTGACAGAAGAGGAGGATGAGGCTAGTGTGGAAGAAGAGGAAATAGCTGTGCATTAGGCAGGATTTATGCAGGAGCATAGCCATGTATTTTTGAGATGATTTTTTAAAGAGGTTTTGAAATGGGTTTGGCCAGGCATAGACCTGATAGCTAGAGGTAGTGAATTCTCTGATCATAGGGATCGAATTGGTGTTTAAGGTGTGACTAGATTGGATAGTGCAGGGCAGGCAGTAGGCTTGAAAATAAGGTTGTGCAAGGCGGATAGCTGAATAAAGGCAAGTTGGTTAGGGAGTTCAAGCCAGTTTAGTTATAGTAGTGGTTTACATTGGTGTGTGTGATATCTAGAGTTTGTGGCAAACTTTGCAACTTTTCTGTACTGCAGCACTGTTCCATCTTGCTTATGGTAGAAGTTTGTAAGTTAGGATAAGGTCACCGTAAAGAATGGAGGGAAGTAAAAATGTTTATGCAAGGGTAGTTTTGATTACTGAAGTAAAGAAATGTTTATTTCTATATGAGTCCCAATTTTTGATGAGTTTTCTTTATATTTTGCTGTATATGGGGGTCAAATGAAAGTTTATTGTCAATGATAATTCTAGAAGTTTGGTTTCCTGCACTATTCCTATGACAGTGTTGTCAGATGCAAGGATGTTGAAATGATCAGTGACAGGGGAGGTGTTTTTGGGGTGAAAGAGTACTATATTTAGTCTTCTTTGGATTAAGAAAGCCTTGGGCATTTCTTAGCCAGGATTCAACTGCAATAAAGAACTGTTGAGTTTTTGAAAGTAGTTCTGGTAGTGACTGAGTGGTACAGATTATGGTAGAATCATCAGCGTACTGAATGAGTGTTGCAGGGTGAGACGAAGTATGAAGGTTGTTTGTGAAAATGTTGAAAAGTAGGGGTCCGATGATGGAGCCATGAGGGACTCAATTAGGGTTGTAGAGAAAGGTGAGAGTTCATTGGACCATTTCACTGCTTATTTAGGATCCTTGAGGTAGCTCTTAAGCCATTTTACTGTGTTATGTGAGAAGCCTAAGTTAGACAGCATGTTCAGTACTAAGGGTGAGACACTGTGTCAAAGGTCTTGGAGAGATCAAGGAATACTAAGGCTGTACAGCATCCTGCATCTCTGGCCTTGTTCACGATGTCTGTAAAAGATAATGGAGCTGCAGTTGTGCTGTGGCTGGGTCGGAAGCTATGTTGGATTTTGGTTAGAAGATTGTTTTGCAACAGCTATTGCACTACCTGCTGATGGATACCTCTCTCGATAATTTTGAATATGGGTGACAGGATGGATATAGGATGGAAACTGGATGGCTCAAAAGAGTTGCCTCCTTTGTGGATGGGGGTGATGTGAGATTGTTTCCATATGGCAGGTACTTCTAATTCAGATAAAGACTTACTTATAAGGATACTGATTGCATAGGCGATTTGAGTTGGCTGCCAGTTTGAGGAAGTGTGGTGGAAGATTATTAGCTGAAGTGGAGCACAGTTGTAGTTTTTGTAGTAGTTTCTTAATGGTGTCAGTGGGTATGGACCGAAATGAGAATGGGGTTTGTAAGACACTTTGTTGAGTAGGAGGGTTATTAATGACAGAGTTAGAAGTAACTGAATGTCTAAAATTGATGTCTAACAAGGTTGAAAGATGAGGGGGTCCAGCATAAGGGGTGCTTGTTAGTAGGTCTGATATTGATTTTATGAAGTGCTTGTTAAAGGTGTTGGCTATTTGTGATGGAAGGGTATCAGGTGATGGATTGTGCTCTCTGTTTGTACCAGTGTTAAGTACGGAAGATATGGAGTGCCAAAATGTATTGGATTATGCCACTTTTACATCTTAATAGAGATGAAGTGAAATAATGACCGGCCTGAAATAGCAGGGTGTCAGGGTGCTACAATCTCTATAACCAATTTTACCAAAACAAAACAGAGTTAAGTGTTAAACAGTGAATCAGTTAACATCTGACTGACTAACTAGCTAATAAACCAATAACTAACTAACTAAATAAAGATATCAGCACATGACTTCCAGAAGATGGATACAGGAGAACTGCTCACTATCACTGATTCCTGCCTGTTGACTCAGGAGAGGGTTTCTATCCAACATGATTAATGGGATGCTTTGCTTTGAATATTGCTGCTTCTTCTTTAACAAAACTAATGCTTATTCTGCTACTGGATTGCTTAAGATGCAGATGAAGTTGCTCCTTGCTTGCTAAAACTTGCTGGCTTATTGTACATTATTTTTTAACTCGGCCAGCTGTTAGGAACTGCTTCCTGGTCTCCTGATGCTGTTTGCCTCCATTGTGCCACTTTGCAGTTTTGCTTCCTATCGGTGATTTACAGCTTTGTTGTTTTGATGGAACTGCAATATTTGCAATATTCTCAGGAGGCTAAATTAGCTATCCAGAAGACCTGTAACTTCCAGCTTCCATAGTAGCTTTTTTCAGATTCTGATCAATTTGGTGAAGGCAGTTTCAGTGAATACAAGTAAAATGAAAGCAGTTTGCCAGAACCACCTTCAACAAACATTTATTTATTTTTTTGTAGGGGCAAGCTTCCTGCACCTCCATGTGGGGGGAGACCCCACAAAATTATATATACCAACTCTGAGGTCACTCATCAGTCGAGAAAAAGGCAATCTCCACTGTTAACAAAAGTAGTTTCACTGATCTGCTTTCATTTTATTTGTATTCACAGAAACTGTCTGATGACATGATGTGCCCACTGTTTTTCATTCTAACATACATCTGAATTTTGAATAAGGTACTTCCATTTAAAATTTTTGACTTGTTGATCCTGGTTAATGTAGTCTGAAACTTGTGTTACTATGTCTCATTTGCAGGTAAAACTAAACTGTCTATCATTACACTTGAACTAAAGATTTTATACTGCTGTTTAATTTACATTAGCCTTTCTAATGTATTTTTCAGATTATGACACTGCACTGCTTTCAGTAACTTTGCAGTGTTCATTTTGAATGACTCTGTAATCTTTGTGAAACCCCACTTACTAGCTCTTTTTTTATTACTGTATTCATCCTGTAGAAATTAGCCTCTTACTGTCTAGCTGTTTAGATCATTAAACATCATATTACATTGCATACACTGCATATCTTAAGTACTTACTAACTGGATGTTTGTATGCAACTATTTCAACTAGTTAATTCTAGTTTTAGAGAGTTGTTTCATTCTAGGAGAATTTACAGATTTTTGTAACATTATTTAATTAAGGTGGTCAAGACTACACATTTGAATTAATGTAATGTGACTGACTGAATGGTACAAAGTATTGGGTCTTTATTAGAAGACCGAAAGAGCAGAAACACGAACACCTAAAGAGCGAAAAATAAAACTGAACCTCAAAGTGCTGTTTGTCAGATTGCAGTACAGTGAAGATTGGAATATTTGCCCTTTCCTCACTGTAGTGCAATCTCGGAGTTGGAATATATATTTAGATGGGGGTGTGGGGGCAACCCCCCCACACAATAGCATGTTCGAGGTTCCGTTTCTTTCGCTCATTAGGCGGTCGTGGTTTTAATTTTTCAGTCTTTTAATATAGACCTCAAAGTATTTACAGTACTCAAGCACTATTAAAAAAAGGGTTTACCTTTCTATACACATCTGATTAAATATCATGAGCATTTCTAGACCACAAAAAAATCAAGACTGCTGCTAATTAAAGGTTATATGAAATACACAGGAAATATTTGACTTGATTGAATGGCATACTTCTGCCTCACAATTACTTCCCTCCTAATATGTAACTATCCATCTATAAAGGAAGTATAAAATTGTAACAGCAGCTTCTTTGCCCAAAGTTGAACAGGAAATATCACCTTTATAACCAAGACTGATAGTGACATACATCGGCGTTATACGTGGACATTACTTACTACAAAATAAACAAAATTCAAAAGCTGCTAGGCAAATACAAACAACTGATCTTTTTGCAAAATGCTGCTCAGAGCTTTATCTAAATCAATTTAATAATCTTACATATTAGAAAATATTATTTAACAGGAAGCAAATATAATTTGATGTTTCAATTTATTTTTTTATTATGGTGCAATATACGCTAAAATAATTTTCTCTAATGTATTGTACTGGACATTTTGGCACATTTTATATTTAACGGCTGTCCAAACAACCTTCTCTGATTCTTCATGGCAATCAGGCAATCACCACTCACTGAACAAATCCATTAGCAGAATTTCAGACTTCTATAAAATAAAGTTGATGGTATCTACTACAAATCTGGTGACAGATAACAGTGCAATCCTTTCTGTCAGTCTTGGCTTCTGATTACCTCTCTTGCAGTTTTAGATAATAATCTGCAAAATCTTTTCTCTGTCCAAAAGATGTAAGCCACAGACTTCATGGAGATGATGCTGACAGTTCCTACTTATATACTGTAATGCCCTGAAAAAGTATCTCATATGTTCTTGAAATGTTGTATCAAAGAAAGGCTAAACAACACTATCTTGAAACAAGGAAATTAAAATCCAGAAAACTGAGAGACCAAACAGTATGTTTAAATGGTGGCATGGGCTACTCTGTCCATCCATGCTAAAATATTTATTTACTCTAAGTTTGCAGTAGCATCTGGAGCATTAGATTTTCAGCCCAGATGGTCTTACTTCCTTGAGTCTCAATTGCAGTGTATTTGCAACACTGTCTCCAGAATTGATCTCCTCTCCTGAATGTAGACTGCTATAAAATATCTGCCAGCACAAAAAGGATGTTTCATTAATAATTTCTATATGGATACTTTAATAAAAGTTATCAAATAAACTTAAACTGAAAAAAGTGTTACTATTGCTTCCTTCATTAGTGCTGAGGGCAGGGGCAGATTTGTCACATATTTTCTTCTCCTGTCTCAGTTGTTAAAGAAACATTTGCAGCTATGAGGAATTTTGAGAACATAAACTGAATAATGCATGTTAATATAGCTGGGCATGACTTTTGATGCTGAAAACAAATATAATGCATATTGTTTCACTGAGCAGCTAGAACAGCTATGCTTGTTTTTTTCATTGTAAATTATGTTTGAAGAAATCTCTAATAATCTCTGCCTTTTTCCAGCAACTATGATTCTGTAACCAAGTAATACATTGTAGAATGTGTCCATTATTCTGTTATACAGATACTATTCTCTGTTCAAAGTCATTTCCATTTGATCAAAGCTCTTGGGCTATGTAGGAATATTTAAATAAGACAGTCAATGCTGACATACTGTAACAATTATTGAAGCACAAAAAAGCTGTAATGTGTAGGCTAGTGGAAAAAAAGCTACACATACAAAAATCATAAAAGTCATTCAGCACCATGAGTAGTACTATAGGTTAACACAAAAGGTGGTCTTTGTGCCCAAACTGTCACTGATCTGCTTGTGCGTTGATTTTACGTGTGGAGTGTCATTAAACTTTCACTTGCTGATTTCTTGTGCCTTTCCTTTGGTCTCCCATACTCTGGAATAGACTGCCCATATATGTCAAGCAGAGCACCTCATTGGCCCTCTTCAAAAGGAACCTTGATGATTGGATGGGAGATAAGAAATTCATCCCAGGGATCATGTCAGTCACCCTGCTAGACAGGGGCCCTGAGAAGTAAATATTGTGGGAAGAAATATCCAGGGAATTGGGAATTGTTATGGCTAGGCTTGCATAGGTCCTAGGGCCGATAGCCTAGTACCAACCTATGAACCTATGAACCTAATGCTGACATACTGTAACAATTATTGAAGCACAAAAAAGCTGTAATGTGTAGGCTAGTGGGAAAAAAAAGCTACACGTACAAAAATCATAAAAGTCATTCAGCACCATGAGTAGTACTATAGGTTAACACAAAAGGTGGTCTTTGTGCCCAAACTGTCACTGGTCTGCTTGTGCAGTGATTTTACGTGTGGAGTGTCATTAAACTTTCACTTTCTGATTTCTTGTGCCTTTCCTTTGGTTATTACTATAGGTTCATAGGTTCATATGATTTAATGCAATACAATTGCATGGTATGAAGAATTAAATATGTGTGTGCTATGAAATACCTTTCCTGATTGCATTTTAAAAACTAAAAGACAGAAGAGTGCCCAGAAATTCAAATTCTAAAACTGAGTTTTTTGATTTACATCAATAGTTTTGCATCAGTAAAGCTCAAGTCAAAATGTACTACAGTCAATAATTTTGCTGTTAATGCTTACCATTTTATTACAACCCCAAGTTATGTCACCTTATCATTTGTTTTTATTATTGTTGGCAAAACGTGTTCAGATTTCGGAATCAACTCTCAACATGAGACAGCCTTGCACTGCACTCACATCAAAATGGACTTCGACTAATTTTCCTCAATGACACCATCATTTGTAGTCCTGGTATCTTCATCATATTATTATATTTTTTTTACAAGCGTAATACACTGTGTCATCAAGGGTATTCCAGGAGATGCATTATGGATTTATTTGGAAACATTATGAATGGGGATAGATTTTGACAGAACTTTGGATTTTTCCAGGAATTAATAAAAAAGAAAGTGATGATTTCATGGGTTTCCATTTTTGGTAGTATGGCAAAGGCAACTTGCACTGGTGGTATCATTACAAGAGAAAACACACAACAGGCAGTCATAAAACACCACAGTGTGAAATGCAAACAAACGAAAAAAAAAAAAAAAAAAAAACTAAAAACCACAACACTGTTAAAAACAGTATAAAATCCCTGTAATGTTTCCCTTATTATTTTTATTGGCCTGTTTGATAACTCGGTCAGTGACTTGGTCCATAACCTTTTCATCCCTGACCTCAGGTCATAAGCCAAACAAAATGAATAAACAACCCAAACTAAGTAAAAACTTTGCAGAATTTCAAACATAAGTGCACACAGTGTCAAACAGGTACATAATAGTACTGGCAAATAAACTCTTAGACAAGTTCAGTCGTAGGCATATAAGAATAACAAATGATGAATGGAAATTGCTTAAAAACAGCTACAATGACATTTCTAGACAGTCTGATAATGAAAAAGGTTAGAGGTAGAATGGCATATATAACAGAAACTAATGATCATAGCAAAGGGTCATAGTGTTTGCAGAAGTCTGCAATGATACAGAATGAAAATAAACCTCAGCAACTAATGGGTGTAATACGAAATAATCAAGTATAGAGCCAAGGATACATTTTCTTAGGAGATATGTATATATTTACAGAGTATAACAATGGTTTTGAACACAACCCACTGACACAAAAGAAGTTAAGTGAATATGTGGTCTACCACTTGTCTTTATAGTGAATGCATTTAAATAGGTCTATGAAGTGATCTTTCAGTATTGTTTTAAATTCAGCCCAGTCCATTTCATTTCCTATGTTTATTTTACATCATAGCAATTAAGCATTATAGGTCACTGTAATTTATTACTTTCATTTGTGAACAGCTTAATTACTCTCATACTAAACTAACTGCAATGCTATGTCAAAGGAAAGCTGTGTTATAAACTACAGTAACAAAAACTGCAGACTTAAAATAACCAAATATCACTTCCGTGATATAAACAGTTGCCTTAATTGCATGACAAAATATATTAGTATACTGGGATGCAAACACAGATTAATTATATACTACAAAATCTCATTTAAGGCACTTTCATACAAAATGTTCAAGCAAAGACCCTTACAATGTTAATTTGTATTTTCCAAAGCTGGTTTGTAAATTCAAAGCCATTTGAAAATTTGAATACATTTGTATCTTTAATGTATATTGCATACTATTATAAATTGTTACTTAAGATAATAGAACGTTAAGGTTCTTGCAAGATAATTTTGCCAAAATTGGTTAGTGTGAGCCACTTCCATTAACCTGTTTGAATTTTAGGTTACTTACCTTTTTCCAGACTATATGCCTCCATACCTCCTGATGAAGACTTGTTTATCAATTTATCATACTGGAGTGAAATTATGGGAAATTGAGACATATGAAACACTGTCAGCACCTGTTGGCCCATGTTCTCATCAGCACTAGTTCAAGAAGATTTCAATTTACATCAGGTAACAAAAAGAAAGCAAATGGAGAGATAGGCTCATTACCGAATACCTCCCCTAGCTGTAAAATAGTTTCCCCTGCATGTCAAATGCTGTGACAAGATGTCAGCTGTCAAGCACAGCTTAGACAAACAGATGGATGCCTTGCCCCTCCTTGAAAATGTTGGTAGAGTCTGAGGGTTGTTACTGTCATAGAACACAATGCCTCTGGTAGAACAGTTTTGTACTTCTAATGATTCCTATGATTTCAATGAAAGGTATCCTATAATAATGTCAACTTCCTCTGGATCTCCATAACTCAAAATGAAAACCTCAGTACTTCTTCAAATAGTCAGCATCAGTTAGCTACAAAAGTTCTGTGGCAGTTTTGCTTAATAATTCAAACACAATAATAATAATAACAACAATAATAATAATAATGGCTCACTATCCATATTTTGATTAACTTTTCTTTAACAACACAACCCCACATGGCTTTTTTCACATAAGATAAAGACAAAAATGTTAAAATCTACAAACAAAATTTTCACTGCAATTTAAGATACAGACAACTTATAGCCTGCCTTATATAAGAAGTGCTGGGAAATGCAAGTGACTCATTGCTAGTGTATGTAACAAAGGAAAATTAAAATATAAAACTGTGGAGAAAAGGCTTATGAAAACAAACAACATTAGATTTAGAAAAGGGCTGTAAGAAAAAGGTGAAAAATAGAACAATGCATATTTAGACAATTTGGGGGAAAAATATTTGTGAAGGAAGAGAGGTGAAAGATAAAAACTGGGATCACATAAAAAACATGGTGTGCAAAACAAGGAGTGAGGGTGGAGATATGTAGAAACAGAGGATGTATTTGGACAGAACTTATCTGAGAGACTTTTTTATTAGTAGGAAAGAAGGAACAAGAACTAGAAAGAGTTTCAAGCATGTATTAGATTAAGAGGAACAAAAAATGTATTTATTTATTTATTTATATTTGTTGACTGGGAGTGTCCGACTGGATGTAGGTCCATTTTCAGCAGAGGCCCGGGGAGAAAAGCTCCACAGTTAAAATAAACAGACAGTAGTTACACTGGATTACATAGCGATTAACAATTTACATAGCAATTACTTACAACATATTTACAGATGAAGAATATAGTACATCAGTAGACAACTAGAATCTTTGATGCTAAAAAAAAATGCGACGTTTTGGGACAAAAAAAAAGTAGAAAAGATAACTGATAACTGATAAAGTCATAGTAACAACAGTCCAGCGTCCTATTAAATGTTATAACTTCTTTTCTGGCTTGGTCCTCCCACATTTCTTAAATTTCTTCAGAAAGTTACACCTTTATAATGTTGTTTAAGACAACATATATTACTAACTAACTGAAGCAAATCTGAAAAAGTGTCCTTATCACTAGTAAGTATATGTGCTGTATTGGGGAAAACTTTCTGTTCCGAAAAAATAAGAAAGTGCTTCCTTTATGATTGCTGGTTGCCAGGGACAGACACATTACTGAATATGTTCTATGTGGCAGTGAAATTCCAAACAATTCAAACACTTTCTTTACCTTGCAAGTTATTTTGAGAAAGAAAAAGTAAAAAAATATATATATACTGATGGCAGTTACACTACTCCATTCCAAAAATGCTAAATAACTGATATAAGACATTTTGAGTCATATGCATATGACCTGTAGTGATGCCAATTTTTTTGAAAGGCATATTATTGTGACAACTGAAATATTGATTTAAGGGCCTAATTCATGGTGTACAAAGTTGGTGGATACAGAATTGATATAATCAGTAACTTTTACATATAATGTCACAAATAATAAATTCAGTCCAGATAAGGAAAATTCAGGGAAAAAATGTAAGAAAAATGGAACACTTTTATTGCATAGCTGCTTAGTCTAATGGGTAGAGCATATGCAGACTGATGCCTGTGTATAGTACAGGTCACAAATACCCAAATGTACACCAGCAGAAACAGTACACTGGGGAACATATATATATCTACATCTATATAGATATACATATGGATATGTGTATCTATATATCTATATCTATATCTATATATATATATATATATATATATATATATATATATATATATATATATACATATATATATATATATATATATATATATATATATATATATATATATATATATATATATATATATATATATATATATATATATATATATATATATATATATATATATATATATATATATATATATATATATATATATATATATATATATATTCATATATAGATGCACACACACACACACACACACACACACACACACATATATATATATATATATATATATATATATATATATATATATATATATATACACACACACACACACACACACACACACACACACACACACACACACATTTCTTCATCTCTATCCTCAAAGGATGTTCATTGAAAGTTCGCCCTTGACTCCCACAGGCATGTCAGTTGTAATGACTTTAAAAACAAAGGATCCATTTGTAGACCTATATGGTGTCCCACACCAAACCATCTTGGAATTCTCCCAATGTTATCAGGATTCAGTTGTAGTCACTTCCCAGAAACCCTTTGGTGCAATGATTTCATTTTCAGTGAAATGTATAATTTTCTTCATTAAGCAGATTTTTAAAGAGCTAACAATACTGATCTTGCAGTTTTTTTAATTTTGAGCAATTGCAGCACAATCTGTTTGTACAAACTACTTGTGCTGTAGCATTGCTGACTTTTCGTCATGTAGATAAGGAAAATAATCAGTTTTGTCTGGCAAATCCTAACAGCTATAAACAGATGCAAACCTAATTACTCCAATGAATAGACTCTGAATCTTACATGATTGAAAAGAATTCAGCAAAATACAGAAATCAAAAATCCATGTTCTGTCTTTTAAGTGCTGCCTTTATCTACCAGTGAACCAATAAGCTACACAGTTTGTCCATTTGCTGAAAGGGCGTGTTCCCCTTGCAGTGATCACCATGTTGTTTTGAAAATATGTGCATTATCTCATAGTAATCGCAGATGAAGTGACTCTGAGCAGGCAATATAGCAGTGACTGTGGCACAACAGGTCGCATGCTTGCTTTTGGTGCAGATGGCTATGGTTTCTATTCCTATGCCAGCTAGATTGATTGCTGACACTGCAGTTCAGTAGAGGGGGGAGTGCTGCACTTCTCAATATGACATCCTTCAAATGAGACATTAAACTGAGGCCCCATCTGCTTGAGTTGGTGGCTGCTCTGGTAGATGTAAAACATCCCAGAGCACCTCTCAGAAAAAAAGTGGTCCTTTATTTAACATAACCTAAACAATATTTCCATATTTACACATTTTAATTTTTTTTACTATTTATCCTTGTTGTTATTCTTCCATAACTGACTGCCAATACCTCATAATCATTTTTTTTTCAGAATATATCTAGCAAAATATATTTCCCATTAAACACAATTTCATTTAATCTTTCATTCCATATAACTCATATTACATAAAATCCATCCACAATTCTTTTTCCCATTTTTACATATGGGGTCAAGTTGTTTAACAGTGACAATCATTTAGAATCAAGGTTCACATCTCCAGGTGGTTAGCCCTTCAATGGCTGTTCTTCCATACCACACACTTGCATGCACACTCATATCTGTAGCTAATTTTGAGTGTCCAATGCACTTACTGTCTTTGGAATGTGGGAGGAAACCCATGCAAACAGACAGAGCAAATGCAGACTCAACCAATTCAACCCAGCTAAGAACTGAACCTGACAACCTTTTGCTGTGAGGTGACAACACTATCCATTGCGTTATTGTCTACTGTTTATGTCATTAATATTCTCAAAGAAATTTTCATCATGCAACTTCTTCCAGAGTTTCTCTACTCTTTTACATTTCAAAACAAACAAAAAAATAAGCTGTGCTGTTTCTTCCTTTACTCAAAATAAACAAATTCATTTAACTTTCTTTGTTATGGCATACTCCCTTTTTCTGCTGAAAATTTTGACACTTTACTCTCTTGGAACAGTACCTTTTCATTACTTTAATGGCTTCTGGTAAATGTTCCCACAGATTACATAATAGTATCATTTCATGATATTATTATACTATGACTATCTGACTTTCTCTGTATCATCATTTTTTTATTGTCCATGTTAATATTTTTTTTGTGTTAATTTTCAGTTTTTCCATTTACATATACTTTTTCTCTTTTTCTTATTTTCATCATCTCCTAGAATTTTTGTACTTGTATTTAAACATTCTCACTATTAAATTCTTATTCTTTACCTTTACCCACTTTAATACCATATAAATAACTTTCAAAGAAGCAGAATAAACAACTGGATTTAGTAACTCCAACCTCCCTTCATCTCCACTCAAATACACGTCCTCTCTTTTCACTGGGTTTAATCGCAAACCCCATATGAAAGAATGAACCAATTGCACAATTTATGTTTCATATTTTACTGAGATCATACAAACATTTGATATGTACACTTTTTTCCCATTAATACTGAGCTGTCTAGATAAACCTTTTTCCTGAGTGATAATCTATACATCCTCCATACGACTGCACATATTTACTTGATTCTTTGATCAACTCCTCTTATTACATCATAGCTACATCATTTTACCCAGATTTTATTCTTAGCAAATAAATTTAATTCATTGAAAAATACATACCCCCAGTTTTCACCACATTACCCACACCCTTACTTTAATCTTTATTCCGTGTCATTCCCTTTAAACATCCATTTGGACAAACCAACACTTTCCTCATCTATATTCTGTTCTTAGCAACTACAAGTAAGGCATCTCCACAAAAAGCAACAATAGAACAGCGAAATATCCCAAAATTGGTGCAGGACTAAAAAACTTCAGCACAGCTCTAACAGTGAACTCCTTTATTTAATTATACAATGTAAACACCCAACTGGTTAAGCGTTTTCATCTGTTACAATACAGACTTCTTCAGAACCAGAATTATAGAAGATACCTTAGTTTAAATAGCTATTTTGGCTCCAACAATTTTTCAAACCAAAAAAACGTAAAGATACATCCTCCAATTAAATATAAATAATTACATAAAATCTATATAATACTATATAAAATACAACTATAAAAATTCATTCTTAACAAATTCATCCTATAAAATTCATTCTAAAATTTATTCTATAAAATATGTAAAATATATAACAAATAACAGACATATATATCTATACATAAATTCATATTTCAAGTCATAACAACAATATAAATTCTAACTAAGAATTAAAAAAGGTTTAATACTGATACTATCATTAATGCCCAGGAATCTAGTGGCATCTGTAAGTATTTGCCACTTGCTTTCTTTCATTGCTAAAAGCACCTTCCAATTCCCACCTCGTGCATAACTATCTACCTGATCAATGATAGAAAATTTAAAATGATGAAGATCCCCTTTATCACATAAATGTTTGTATAATGCATTATTCTTATCTTTAACCTGAATTTTATAATAATGTTCATATATACGTTTTTTTTATTTGTCTTTCAGTTTTTCCTATGTAGAATGCTGGGCAGGCAAGGCATTTAGCAAGATACACTACCTGCTTGGTATTACAACTGCCTGCCCTACACTTCACATATGTCTTATTGATATCTGCAAGCTTAATACCTACTACTTCATTAATACGCCCACATTGTTTACAAGAACCACATTTACTAGTTCCTTTTAATATATTCTTGGGTTTTTTCAAAATGATTTGCCCTTTCTAATAACCTTTTTATATTCGGTGCTGTTTTATATACAAAACATGGATGGCTACCCAATTTCATACCTATATTGTTTGTAATTGTAATCAAGTCCCAATGTCTATTAATTATTTCCTTAACAAAATTCACATATGGTGTATGCATTAAAACACACGCTCTGTTTTCACGTTCGCATACCAAATTATTATTATTTATATTAATATCTTCACTAACAATGTTTAATCTACCTAATAATGGTAAATATTTGAAACCCCATTGCTTTTTTACATAATCTACTGCATCTTTCAACATAGCCAAAGGGTATCCTCTATTCCTAAACATATTGAAAATTAACTCTAATTCATCTTCCATAACTTCCTTCATAGATGACATGCGAGCAGCTCTAATGCATTGTCCCTTGAAAACATTTTTGAACATATAAGGTGGATGATTACTATTAAATTCTATGTAATCATCTGCCTATGTTAAAACTACTGGAATCACCATGTCTGTTTGCAACACATACCTAGTATCTTTCATTAATAAGCTACTTCACTCACTGCTGCATTCATTACTAATGGAAACAGTACTTCTCTCATGGGACGTCATTGTCTTATACCACACTTCAGCCACCACTCTAACAATCTCAGTCTATTGTTTTGATATGCTGACATACACACTTTCCTAGTACTATTACCTGTTATGTACTTCTCCATAACATCCTACAAGGCATCATGTCAAATGTTTTGCTAATATCTCCTAGCTTATGTTTCACATCCTTCCGTTATAGGTGTTTTTTTACTTGCAATACTTACAAGAGAATCCACAATTTGTCTCACAAACAATTCTTGACATCCCTTCCCTTTTATACCATAAATACTTTCTTTCTTTCCATAATATCCCACATACATCCTTCTATTCTCCTCTGCATTATTCTCATAAAAATTCTAATTTATGTTATTTACTGTAATGGGTCATTTCATTCTTCTTATTTTTCTTCCATACAAAATGTAATATCACACTACATAAATCTTCCTAAACATACCTTTCCTTAAATTATTCATTCAGTACAAAATGTCTTTGCAAATCCATTAATTTCTTGAACATTCCACACCCTACACCATCTGGGTCTGATGCTGAAACAACATTTGTTTTCCTAAGTACTTCATCAGTTTCACTAACACTAATTTGTTTGTACAATTCATCCTTAACTTGTGCTGGGTTTTTTTTGCATTCGATTCTTTCTTATTTTCCTCATGCTATACTACAATACTTATAATTTGCTGTTGTTTTTTTTTTTTACCTCTCTTTTAAAATCTTCACTTCCATAATTACACTAATATTCTCCTTTACTATTCAAACAAAGTATACAGCTACCTTCTCCCTCTCCTTTGTAAATAATATCTCTGCCCAAACAATGTCATATTTTTTCTTGATGTCTTTTTTGCATTTACTTCTTTTTACATTAAATCCACCATTCTGACCAGTTTTAATAGAACTTCATAGTTATGTGATTCTTCTGTAACTACAATACTTTCCATTCTCCAATTTCATCCCATAATTTCTCATTTATTCTTTTTTACCCACTTTCCTATTTTAATATTTCATGTTGCTAAATGGTCTGAAAAAATACATCTGTATCACTGTTACCCCAAGCCTTCCAATAATACAAAACAATCCATTTCAGACTCAAGTGCCCATTATGTAAGTCCATTGACTTTTGTTCCACGCAGCTAATTTATCACATTTATCACATTTTATATTTTTTAATCTTTCCCTTTTTTTTATGTTTTCTCCTTAAATCACAAAGTCCCCTTGCAATTATAATTCTCATGTTAATCACCATATAGTCTAATATTTGATTAAACCGATTCTCTCTCACTTTTCCAGTTATATATGCATATAATGCTATAATTCTATAAACATGTTCTATCCATCTCCCATCCACAACAGTTAACCTTCCAATCCTTACCAACATTACATCTAGTACTCACACTGACTTTTTATGTAACACAGCCACTCCAGAACAACTTTCACCTCCACAATATATTTCCACTGTTTGCAGTCTTTCTTCACCTGTCAGGAATCTGACATCCACTAGCAGAATAACATTCTCATCACATTTAGCATACCATTCCAGCATCCCTTCTGTTCTGACAGTATTAATAATGCTGTTCACATTTACTGAATGTACCCTGAAAATGTTGCTTTTCCTTCTTTTTTAAACAGGGGAAATATTTTTAAATTTAATTTTTTTATATTTACTCGTTCCCCAAATAAATATTTTTCTTAGGTTTTTGTACAAATAATCACTGATACTCAGAATCAGCTTTTTTGCTGTTGTCGCCTCACAGTTAGACATTGCCCGTTCGATTCTCAGTTAGAGTGTCTTCTGTGTGGCGACATGTGTGAATGGGCGTTCCTTTGTTGAAGGTTGTGCGTTAGGCCCGGCAAGCCAGCATGTAAAACTCTACTGCCAATCATTAGCGGACCGGAGTTCCGCTGTGGCGACCCCTAACCGGGAAAAGCCGAAAGACCCAAACAAACAAACAAACACAGAATCAGCTTTTTTACTGGATAGAACTTCAAAAAATTACTAATGTCAATCCTCTCTCCTGACCTCTCTTCCTGCATAATTCTCCTCATTTTCTCCTTCATGTTTTCAATTCCTGTACAGTTTCCTCATCAACTGGTTCACCCTCTACCCCAGCTTATTGCTGTCCTTCCTCGTGCATATTTTCTTCCTTTTCCCATTCTTTTTTCATCATTTGCTGTTTGCCCTTGACAATCCATCCAAAAGTGCCCCTTTTTACATGATCTGTATTCAACCTCATCCCTTCTTGCTGCATGTGCTTTCTCCCCACACTGGTTATGCTGTATCTTGTCATAATCATTAATTACATGAGAAAAGTCCCCATAAAAAAACATGGTTTAGGCTAGCAAGCATATCTTAATGTTCCTCTATGACCAGTGACAAAAATAACACCTGGAAAGTGCTTCACCTTGTTTGTTTTTACATTTCAAAACATCTACCGACATCTGCCCTCCATTTCATATGTTTCTTTCATCTCTAACTTTCATAACATTGTCAACAGTTTCATACAAACCCTACATAACTTTTTAACACCTTCGTCATCCAGTTGGTTAGTTCCAAACTGCTAAGTAACATTTCTAATATTTAATTTACTACCAGAAAACAAATAATTGTTCTACAGACAAATGCTCTTTTTGTTAACACAGTTGCAAAACTTTCATCAATCAGTTTCAACTGGTAAGTCGCAAAAAGTTTCTGTCCATTATAACATGTATAAAAGACTAAATTTCTTGAGCTTTAAAACCCTGAACAGTTACCAAACTGTCACATAAATACTATTTGTGTATCACAGTGTCATTTTTTGTTTTTATTCTCACAGCTGGTATTCTCTTCTTAAACAATTTTACTTACAGTTTGGTATTGCTCTCTTTCTCTGCCTGCTGTCACTGCTGCATATGTTTACATTATCTGCTATCACAAAACCAGACACCTTCTCCGTTTGTTGTTGTTTTCCTCTTTTACTTACAGTCACTGTTGTATAAGTTTTAATTGCTACATTCTCTGCTGCCACATCACCTGATTCCTTCTCATTACCATCCTCAGCACTTCCGAAAAAGTAATCTGCCATCTCACCCCCATGAAACAACAGAACTTTAACAGAGCATAATCTCCAAGCCCTCCTGATGCCAATTATGTTATCTGAATCACTCTAACAAATCCACTTATTTCCTTCTTCACTGAGACAGCAAAATGCTGCTATTTGTAACATCCAACACACATGGATCTTTGTTTGCATTCTGATGCTCCATATCAAACAAATTTTTCTTCAAATCTCACTTTCCACCTCCAGTCTCTCCATAGCGTTTCACTCCTCCTTCATTCTGTTGCTTCCCTTAGGCCTCTTCCTTGCTGCTGCAGGAGCATTCCAGCACCATCTAGAAGCTTCAAAGAAAATTCAATGATGCCCTGGTAATATTTCCTCTAATAGTATAAACATCACCTTGGGTCTCCCCTGAAAAGAGGCTATTAGCCTAGTGGGACTAACCTGGCCAACAAAGAATAAATAATTGTTTACTTCCCTGGCTACCACAAGTCACTACTCCAGATACAGACCCATTTGACTACTATTCTAATCAACTTCTTTATACCACAGGTTAAAATGGCATGGCGATAATCTCTTTTTTTTATCTCTCCATTTGGGTAAAGCATTTTGTTAAGCTAGTTACATTTTATAGCAAAAATACCTCTTTGCTGTTTCTTAAGAAATGAACAGCCTTTAAAATGTAGCGACCATGTTTCTACAGCTAACTGGCAATGACCACATTTTTAGTTTCAATCTTATTTATCTTCTATCACACATTTTTCTTCCCATGTGACTGACTAAAGCTTTTCTTACTGATAGCAGCATAGCATTTAGTGTCACTTTCTCACAGTGCGTGCTGCTCTTGCTTAGTTTCGGCCAGCATGTTTACTCTCTAGACTTGTATATACTTCCTGTGTCTTTGTGGGATTTTTTCCGGGGTCTTGCTTCCCCTATATCCCAATCACATACAGATATGCTGAAATGGCAATTACCCAAATAATCCGTATGTGTGGCAACTATGCATACATGACCATGTGTGCACCATTTGAAATGGATGGGTACTGTCATCCCATCTATCATCTATTTAATGTCTTATACCCAGTACCTGCTGTAAATGGCTTCATTTTAATCTTAATCAATATATGACGGAGCAGGTATCACAGTAAGGACTGGCTTATAGTTCTAGGCTGCTGGGCTATAGCTCCACCAAATGAAAATGCTCTCTAAATTATTTTAATGTGTTTTTTTCACTTAAAAATGGTCAACTTTCGCATTTTGAGATCTGGGACTTTGCGCACACTGCTTGGATTTCTGATTTAAATTAAACATTGGCTTAATTTACTGGTGTTTTTTCAAAATAGCTCAGTATTTAAATATTTGTCTCTAAGAGAATAAGTTTATTATGTCTTATTACAGGTGCTCTTACATTCTGGAGTGACAGAAACAGTACTTCAATGGAGGCTCGATTGGTTGCTTGGTGAAGCAGTGAATGGCCATTTCATCCTGGCTTTGGCTGCACTGGGTGACTGAGAATCAATCCAGAAAGATGCACCAGTACTTGTGGACCCAGATGAAACAAAACACATAGATTTCCAACCTATAGGCTATAATACTGCGGTGGTGGTGCTGTGGTAGTGTTGTTGCCTCACAGTTAGATGTTGCTCGTTCGATTCTCAGTTAGAATGTCGTCTGTGTGGCGACATGCGTGAATGGGCGTTCCTTTGTTGAAGGTTGTGCGTTACGCCTGGCAAGCCAGCATGTAAAAATCTACTGTCAATCATTAGCGGACCGGAGTTCCGCTGTGGCGACCCCTAACCAGGAAAAAGCCGAAAGACACAAACAAAGGCTACAATAATTTTTTTTCAATAATACAATTGAGTAATGCAAGTTAAAATAGTCTGTGGTTTTGTGCATGTGTGTGTGACTATGGCTGAATGCACATGAGTAGCGGTTGCAGTGACTTCAGTATTTTTGTGTGCATGTGTGTATGTGTGGATGTGCATGCTGTAGTGATTGTGCTGCACGTGTTTGACAATAATGAGCTAAAATACATTACTGCTGCCATTTAGTTATTCAGCCATCAGATCACAATCAAACATGTAAGATGGACACACTCAATAAAGTGTCTGTAATTGGTGGGTATGTCGTATACTGTTCATAAGAAATGATCAGTAGTCTCTGTATGATAGTGACTACTCCCTGCTGTCACTTGATCACAGTTCAATAGTAATTTTTTTTCTGGATTTGCAAGACTAATTTTTTTCTGAGTGAAATAAGCTAAATATGTTAATGTGCCAATTATTTCTATGTTTTTACTTGGTGACAATAAGACATCCGATGTGCATGCAGTCAATAAAATGGCTATAATGGGTGGATACTGAGACAGTCTGTAGATGACTGTGACTAAGTCCAACTTATTACATCAGAGATATATTCAGGTAATTAGTTTGTGTAATCAGGGCTACTAGTTTTGTATTTAGAAGCATTGGTTCTCATGGTATTATAGTGGAAAGTATTCAACCACTTTATATGTCTGAAATGATCTTTCCTTCTCAAACGGTTTCTGCACATGTTCTAAAGAATATGTCTGTTTCTAGTAAACTATTTAGCATGTCCAGTAATGTATGACCAGTTATTTCTATAAAATTGCAACCATGTTCAAACCATACTGTAATATAGCCCTGCCCCATTGCACTTAGCTCCAGCCTTTCAGTTACTTCTTGCATCCCTCATCCTTTGAAGTTGTGACAGCTTCTCTACCCTGGGCCAGTAATCAAGGAGCCTCAGTCCTCACCACTGACACTGATGAGAGATGGTCACTAAAAACAGGAATGAATTTACACTGTATTTTCAGATGCAGCTCTCTGCATCAAGTACAGTTTCCCTCAAGAACACACAGGGAACATGCTTCAGACCTGGCACTGGACTCTCTATCTCTCCAGATCTCAAACAAGATTCACCTTGAAGCACTGTGTCCCAGTTCCAAGTAGCTGATGCACACACAAACCTGGGTATTTGATTTTAACACACATACGCGCACACACGCACACACACACACACACACACACACACACACACACACACACACACACACACACACACACACACACACACACACACACACACACACACACACACACACACATATGCATTCCTGGGAAAGGCTGGTACAGATTTACTAGCTGTATCTCTTCTGCCCAGACTATAAGGTAACCATGCTGCCACCAGTCAACCACTCTCAGGCTCTTACAAGGGTATCTAATTATACTGAATAAAATCAATACTAATATTAATAGCAGAGTTTAACCAAAGCAGCAAGGCTTTTTGGAGTGGTCATGGCATCACTAAAATAAGCACAAGTACTCTCAAGATGGTAAAAGTATTCTCTAAAAGTCCAGCCACAATGAAAGGTATAAAAATATTTAATAATAAACAATAAAATAGAAAACATGAGAATACTAAATATCTAAGTACAATAAATACTAGAGTTTCGATCACAGGAGAAATAGAAGTAACACAGTTGCACAGATTCAAACAGATGCAGAAAAACAATACTTAACTAATCTCACTGTATTTCCTGACTGTCTGAAGAATAACAGTTCCCTAGCTAACTTAATTAATACAGCAAGGCCAGATTAGATGCTGAGATACTTACTTCCAGAAGGCAAGCTGATGAACTACTGAACTAACCTGAACTGAACTTACTGAACTGTGATGACTGTCAAGACATCTTTATATCAGGTTCTGAAGAAAACAAAATGAAACAAGCTACCATGTGAGTTCCATCCTCTCAGTGTTGGTTATAGAATGACAACACATTTGATCACCTGACTCTGGTACAACACACACTCAGAGCTTTGCTAAGAATTATTTGTTTAAACATATACATTTAATCAGCTATAATAAAACTGTTACAAGTCAGTGTGACAGCCAAATGACACAAAATTATTTACAAAACTCCAGCTAACTAAGCTGGCATATGTTACACATTGTGCTGTGATGCAATTTATATAGAGTTAACTTCAGCATTTGACAGGTTCATACACAAAACAGTGATCAATAAATTCCTAATACAACTATAGAACCACAGAAATGAACCATAAAATACGAAAACTGGTGCAAGTCTGGAATAACTTCAGCACAGCTCGAACAGTGAAACTTGTTTTGATTAAATTTAATAATAAACTGAATGAAACATACACTAGTTAAGCGCTTTCATCTGTCAGAGTTCTGAGGAAGTCTGTATGCTGACAGATGAAAGTGCTTCACTAGTGTATGTTTCATTCAGTTTATTATTAAAGTTAATCAAAACAAGTTTCACTGTTCGAGCTGTGCTGAAGTTATTCCAGACCTGCACCAGTTTTCGTATTTTACGGTTCACTCATCAATAAATTGGAACAACTAGGTATTGATGTACTCTTGATAGGATGGATAGCTGCGTGGCTTACAAATAGGACATGACAAGTATCATGCAGCAACTGGAAAGGTGAAATCCTTGGTTACAGTCAAGGTGTCACAAGAAGCTCTGTCCTAGGCCCTTACTTGTTTAGATTGCATCTTTCAGACCTAACTTTTCCATCTGAGGTGTTTTACAGTCTATATGCAGATATCCTGAAATTGTTTAAACTGATTACATGTGCTACAGATAAGGTGTGTCTGCAAAATAACTTGTCTAAACTGACCATTTGGGCACAGGAGAATAATAAAAACTTAGCATGTGCAATTTGGGAGACATAAATTGAAATGTGAATATTTAATACAGCACACAGTGATTGAAACTGTAAACTCATTTAAGGACCTGGGTACATGGGTAGATCCAGCTACGAGTTTTTCTAATCATATCAACCAATTGGTTAATGATAGTTATAGAACTATAGGCTGTATAAAAAAGATTTATTAAGTCTAGGAAATCAACAATGATTAAGTCATTGTTTGTTAGTTACATTAGACCCAAACTTGGTGGAATAACAATATGGATACCATATAAGAAAAAAAGCATGAGTGAACTGGAAAGAGTACAACAGAAATATACCAAGGGCATCCATAGATGTGAAAATTTAAGTTATTAGGAAAGACTAAAGTATCTGAACTTGTATAGTGTCTCTTACAGATATTTAAGAGGAGATCGTATTCAGGTATACAGGACATTTAGAGACACCTACCTCTGGGAGGTTATCAAAAACTACTAGAGAATCATTAGACAACCTATGTAGAAGATTCTATAGGAATGGGAAGTGTATTAAATGGTTTTCTGACAGAGTAGCTATTGCATGGAAGAGACTACCAAATTACATTAAAGCAAGTGCTTGTTAAGATATTTTTAAGAATAGCTAGCCTGAACACTCCTTGTGGAAACAAGTGTTTTGGTATACTGGCAAGCTAGAAAGGCATTAATATCCATGACTGAAATATTTGTATGTATGTATGCACTGCCTATATTCTCCCTGACACAGATGGTAATACCTCACATCGTCAAAGAAGTCACAATCAATGGTCATGATATAAATAAATGAATAATTGCATTTCTTCTGAATGTATCTAGTTCCTAGCATAGTTGTGTTATTCATAACTGCAGATCAGCTCCAAACTCAAGGAAATGAAAGCTGTTGACACATTAGTTTATAGCTGTTGTTGGGTCTGCATCTAATGAATACTACATTGAAAAGTGCAGTCTGCCTTGTCAGTTTCCATAAGGGAAATAGATTAGGTGGGCCAGCTGCTCACACAGTGTGTAATTCTCTGTTTGAGTTAAATGCTCCAACTGCCATTACTTGGTTCATAGGTTCATAGGTTCATAGGTTGGTACTAGGCTATCAGCCCTAGGGCCTATACAAGCCTAGCCATAACAATTCCCTGGCTATTTCTTCCCACATTATTTACTTTCCTGGACCCCTGTCTAGCAGGGTGACTGACGTGATCCCTGGGGAGAATTTCCTTTCTCCCATCCAATCGTCAAGGTTCCTCTTGAAGAGGTCCAAAGAGGCACTCTGCTTGACATGTATGGGCAATCTATTCCAGAGTCTGGTGAGTCTCTGGGTCAGGAACCTATCCCTCCAGCATGTTTTGTTTATTGTGATGACAAGGTTTAAATCCCTGAAGCGTGTAGCTCTGAGGGATTGGGATTTCTTTAAGTGTAGCATGTCCAACAGCTCTGGGTTTGACATGGCCTTATATGTTAAGCAGAGATTGCCTCTGAGTAGACGATATGCGACAGAGTATAACTGGAGTTTTTTAAGGTGGTCAGCGGAGGGCATCTGCATTAGGCCTGTGATTCTTTTAGTGAGGTATTTCTGAGGCCTTTCCAGTTGTTGCAGATGTCTTGAGAGGTACATACCAAATGGGGCGTTGTATTCTATAATGGGTCTAATGAGGGATGAGTACAGTGGGACAATGACCTCCTTTTTTCTGGATGAAAAGCCCTTCGTGATGAGGTGTGCCACATAGAAGGATTTCCTGACTGTTGTGGCAATGTGGTTATCGAAGGTGAGACCACTGTCCACCTGTGTCCCTAAGTCTCTTATCACACTTTCTGTGTTTAGTGTACTGCCACCTATATGGTAATTCATGGATACATGTTTTTTCCCAAAGGGGATAACAATACATTTCTTGGCATTGAGCTTGAGCCCATGGCTCTGGCACTAAGCATCTGTTTCTGTAAGGCCCTTTTGTAGAGTATCCACATCATTTGGGGATTCAATAATGGCTCCCAGTTTGCAGTCATCTGCAAACTTTGTTAGCCAGAGTCCCTTAGTGTTGACCTGTACTTCAGAAAAGAAGATGCCAAACAAGAGCGGCCCCAGGACTGAACCATGAGGTACTCCACTTGTCACTTGTCTGGAGCTGGATTTGGAGTCGGCTACTTTTACAGTGTGGGTTCTATCAGTAAGCCATTTAGCAAACCATTGGGTGACATAGGGATCAATGCCCAACTTAGTAAGTTTATCTATGATTCCAGAGTGGGGGATGGTGTCAAAGGCCTTGGCAAGGTCTAGATAGGCTGTGTGGACCACCTTACCCTTGTCCATGGCTCTGGAGACTGATTCAAAGAAGTCAATCAGGTTCAGGAGACTAGACCGGCCCTTCACGAATGCAAACTGGGTGGGGTCCAGTGTTTGAAGGTTGCCAATGTCTTTGTTTATAAGTTCCATGATAATACGCTCCATGGCCTTGCAGATAAGGCTTGTCAGACTGATGGGACGGTAGTTTCCGGGATCCAAGGTGGATCCCCCCTTGTGGATTGGGATAACTGTAGCTCTGCGCCACTCAGTGGGCATGAAACCTGAGGTGAGGCTATGATTAAACATGACACTTAGGTGAGGTGCCAGTTCATATTGTAGTTCATGTAGTACACAGCCCGGGATGTCATCTGGTCCCATGGATGCTGTATTCTTGGCTTTAGAAAGTGCATTTTGTACCTGTGTGGCCGTTATTACTGGAATTTGGCAATCTTCCGGTATTGAGATGGGCCATTTAGGGGGTGAGAGTGGGGTGAAGTTGGCACTGAATCGATCTGCCAGGATATTGGCAATATCCTTCAGATCAGTATATTTAATGCCATTCTGTTTTAGCTCAGAGCAGATCTGAGCATTGCCATTTAGATTCTTGACATAATTATAGAATGCTTTGTGGTTGTCTTTGGAATCTTTGGCAATTTTATTTTCGTAACTAGCTTTGGAGGATTTTATGAGGCATCTCAGTTTCTTACTGAGGCTAGTAAGGGAGTTTTTTGCATCCTGGGATTTTCCTCTTTTCTGCAAAAGTTTCTTCCTTTTGTTGTAAAGTTTGTTTATGGCAGGGGACCACCAGATTGGCTTCCTTTTTTGGATGAGAGCATTTTGGTTCTATTTTGGATGGCACGATTCATGCATGAGTGGATGTGCTTGTACAGTGCCATAGTGTAGGATTCAGCAGTTGAACTTTCAGTTCCCGTCTGCATGGGTGTCATGAAGTTTGTCACTTCTGACTTGAGTAGCATGAAGTTGGCTTTGGAGAAGTTTTTTATGGTGGTTTCTTTACTGGGGGTGGGGGTGGGATGTGGATGTTAAGGGTGATTAGCTTATGGTCAGACCTGACTAACGAGGGGGTGACCATAGGTATGGAGCATTGATTTCCCATGTTGGTAATGACCAGGGCCAGGATATTGGAGCCCCTGGTGGGACTATGGATTAGTTGATCCAGGGCATTGGAATTTATGAATTCCAAGAACCGTTGCGCAAAGGTGTTGGGACATGAGTAGTTTTCCCAGTTAATGGCAGGTAGTTAAAATCGCCCAGTATTAGAGTGTTTGGTTCTATCTTAATATTTTCCAGTATATTTAGAAAGGTGTAGTGAGAATCTTGGGGTATGGTGGGGGATCTGTAGCAAGCTACAATTTGGATTGAAGTCTTACCTAGTGTTAGTTGCACTTGGAGAATTTCAGACACATTGTGTTGGCCAACTAGCCTGGTTGTGTGAATATCCTTGGTGAATATTGACACTCTTCCACCTTTAGTGTTTCGGTCCTGGTTTGGTGGCCAAAAAGTGTGGTAAGAGTTGTAGCCTGGTATTGCAGGGGTGCTCTCTGGAGCCTTGAACCAGGTCTCAGTTACTGCACAGATATCGATGTTCTCCATTTTTAGGAGTGCCTCGAGAGAGTGCATTTTGAGGTTTAGACTTCTAGCATTGAGTAGCATTACCTTCAGATTTTGCATGCTTGTACCTGTTATGGTGGTGGTTTTGTCCTTTGAAGTTTGCCTAAAAAAGGCACTATAGGGGTGGCAAGAGCCTTAGCCAGTAACCTGAATCCCAGGGGCGACAGGTGCAGACCATCTCTGGCAAAGCATCATGGTCTGTCAGTCATGTCATCCCAGGCAGACAGATACTGGATCCCCTTTGAATGACACCATAAGCTTAGCCAATTGTTGAAGTCAATCATTTTATCCTTATATTGTGGTGAAAACAGCACATTAGATTTTCATCACTGCAAGTGAGTATCACTGGGCAGCTCAATGGCATCTTATGTCGGTATGCTTGTCTTCACTGATGATCATTTCAGGTTACAGTTCCTCTTACCCCAGAGTAGTTTATACATTGAAAGTATATATCTATATATCTATAAATCTCTGTCTAGTCATGTATCTGTCAGTCTATCTATCTCTCTATCCATCGGGTTCCTATTATTTCCTCGAACAGGCGTTTTATCAAATGCCTCTGCATCGGACTTGAAACCACGAAATTTGAAAATATCGAAGTTACACATAAGCTATTTCTTTCCTTGGGAAAGAAATCTCTTGGACATCCTTGCCAGTTTGCCATTTTCTCTGTTGTAGTGCGATCTTGGAGTTGGTATATTTAGTTAGGGAAGGTGTTGGGGGCACAGCCCTCCACGTTGGGGGATGTGGGGGGTGAAGCCCTCCAAATTTGTAGTGTTCGTGGTTATTTGTTGGTGTTTGTAGGGCAAGCAATTTTTTTCCAAGGGAAACAAATTGCTTATTTGGAGGTTCGA
>NC_056731.1:1659118821-1659218821 GCF_019279795.1 Protopterus annectens | reverse complement strand
TGTAGGAAATAAAATCACCGTTGCTTAGTCAGGAAAAACAACCAGGGCAACCAATTTCAATTCCTAAGTAAATGGCAACTTTGGAAGCAAGAATGAGCATGCTTCAACAACTACAAACAGAACCCTTACCCAGAACCCAAACACACACACACACACACACACACACACACACACACACACACACACACACACACACACACACACACACACACACACTCACAAACACACACGCATGCACACACGCCCACCCACACACAGGCACAAACATGCACACACACAGGCACACACACACAAATGTGCATAGAGACACACACACATGCACACACACACACACACACACACACACACACACACACACACACACACACACACACACACACACACACACAAACTCATGCACTCTCATGCACACATACACGCATGCAAACACACAAACACTCTTAAAACCAGCATTAAGCGAGTGCATAAATTAACTACAATGTGACTTAAACCGCAAACTAGTTTTTAGTTTTTATTCACTGTGGAACAAAATCCAGATTCTATGCAATAAACATAGCTTTTATTTTTATTTTATTATTAAAGAACTACAGTGCTTTACATTAATCGTTGCTACCAACTTCACCTTGGTTAACCATCTGTCACTGATAATAGGCAACAAAAGAACAGTAAATTCAAAGCAATGAGTGCATGCAATTCACACTAAGGATGAATTCTCCTTATACTTTAGATTAATTACATAATCTGAAATTAAGTCCAGCGATCTGAGGACTACTTTTCTTTGCCATGGAGTTTAACAGTTAAATAAAGTAAAAAAGTAATAATAAAACGTGCAAACTAAAACAAACTTCGACCCTTTGACTAAAATACACTAAGCATAAAGAAATGTCACCATTGCTCAAAGGAAGATACATTACATTGTCAGTAATGTTCTTTACCTATGAAGGAGCCCTGTACACATCAGAGTGAGTAAACAGTGCTGGAAATGGAAGACTGCCAGGCCTGGTGGTAATTATTAACATTGGACAACAGTTTCCATAAAAAATAGATGCATTTCCTTTTAATGGTTCTATGATTAATAAGTCATCTTTGTGTAGGCAAGTGTTTCTGCAGATCAGAAGGTGTAGAGACATTCTTTAAATGACTTTTGGAAATGTTGGGTCCTGCTATGAGCAAACATTGCATCACAAGTATGCAAATGATGCAACAATTGATATAGTGCTAGAATAATATTTCTAGCACTAAGGATTTTTTTAAGATTTTTGTAAGTAAGATTTTCTGTTGTTTTGATTTTAAAGAAAAGTCCATTGATGGTAGCTGCCTCCAGTATGCAAGTGAAGGTACTTCTTTTATGTTTTAATTTAGTTTAATGAACATAATGCTGGCATTTTAATGATGGCAAGTTCAAATTCCTTTATTTGTGCTGAATTTCATTTGCTGCAGTGGTAACGGCAATATGTGCAAAGAATTGCAAAGGCATTCCACTAATCAAAGAAACCCCTCAGAATGCTATTCTTAAAAATGTTATGCATTTACTTGTTTGTTTGTGTCTTTCGGCTTTTTCAGGTTAGGGGTCGCCACAGCGGAACTCCGGTCCGCTAATGATTGGCAGTAGATTTTTACGTGCTGGCTTGTCGGGCCTAATGCACAACCTTCAACGAAGGAATGCCCATTCACGCATGTCGACACACAGAACATGCTCTAACTGAGAATCGAACAGGCAACGTCTAACTGTGAGGCGACAACGCTACCGCAGCACCTTACTACATCATACAAAATAAAAAGGAAAAAAAAAACAGGTCATATACTAACAGTATACAAATCAAACTACACATCACCCCTTCACTAAGTTACAGCAGAGAAAACTGTTAAATGTAAACATCTGTAGCTATACTGTTTTTTGATCTTTATAGAGGTTTTGAAATTATTTTATAAATAAGTAGCAATTCAGAAATAGAAAGTCGGCAGGTGAGGCATGATGCACAAAATCAGAACTATGTTCATACTGCTTTGAGGAAGATAAATACAGATGAATAAAAGATGGACTGCATTCTGCATTTGTTATGTAGACATTATGGTTCTAATTTCTTTTCATGGTGGTACTATGTTTGTTCTATTTCTGGTGGCCACTACTAAGACAATGTAACACAGGTTTTCATCTGCTCTTCTTGCCTTGGTGATGCAGTATGACCTGACAGTGCCACATTAAGGGTTAGGGTTATGGTCTTCTCATATATGATATACTGAGCATTTCTTCCATTGTTCACAAGCATACTATATGGCCATGGGAAAGTCACTTAACTAGGTTAGTGTTTCCAGGTTATCTATAATAAAAGGAACTTGTACTTAAAGGGCTCTAATCTGGTTAATCTATAAATAAAAGAGCCTACTACATAATACTGAAAACTTTTCAAATGAAAAGTTTCTTCTAACCTTCTGATCCCTGTATTTTTCCTATATGAAAGAAGTCCTGCTTCCTCACATTCCTACTAGGTTTTAAGCACTGACATGGAACACATTGGTAAGTTGATTTTAATCTTTTTGGTCAAGGTATTTTGGAATCAGCCATCTTCTCTGGCTGATTGATTGGTTAATTTGCTTTAGTTCACTAGGTTATTCCTACTAGGTATGGTCCATTTTTAGGGAAGACACAAGCTCATACTCTTCCTGCAAGGGGGAATTTGGCCATAACACTGGGGAAATTCCCACTGTGTTTTCCACAAAATATGCATAAAGGCCCTCAGGGCTTTTGGCTACGTCTATCACTCCCTTCTACTACATTCCCTACTCTAAGCAGGAATAAGTACCACAACACTATTCAAAAATTACATATTCAACAGGAGATATACAGTTAAAATAGGCTCGTATGCCACTTATCTCCTTCCTAAAAAAAATGTATTCCTGAAAGATCCACATTGCGCTGTTTATTATTTTTCCTTTTAATTAATAGGCTCCCTACTGTCTTAACCACAACTACAAACAACATATTATGATTTATAGATCAAGCCCTACCAAAAGCATAAAAAGGAATTAGAGAAAGGCATAGCACTCATTTGAGACTATTTCAATAAACTCATATTTTAAACTACCGACACAAATTAATGATCTTTGACAACTAACAAACTCAGTTTTCAGTTCAGAAAAACTGAAAAATAGTCATCTGCAAAGAACAGCCCCTAGAAACTATCTGGGGATATGGCTAGACCAGAATATTAACTACCAGTATAACACTGAAGTTGCAACATCAAAAATAGGCATTTTCTTTTCTTTTCTTTTAAGCAACGAACACCTGTGTTTTCTTTTCCCTAAATGGAAAATAACAATTGGCAATGTGTGTTGTGTCCACCTACAATATATCTTTGTCTTAATTATCATCAACAGCAAAGAAACAGCTAATGTCTCAATTAATATCTGTAGGTTTATCACCCAAAGCCCACAAAAGTGAATGCCATTACTCCATACCTTCCAAAGCTTAATGGCTACCTGCTAAGCAGAGGTCCAGGTTATTTCTAGGATAACTGATTCTTCAAGTGTCATGTCAGCCATTGCCATCTCTTTCTATTCAATACCACCATTCTACCTTTTTTGACAGTCATGCCTGACTGTTACAGTACTTCTCTCACATAATCCATCCACCTGTGTCTGCATCTATGTGACAACTGTGATAGTATATGAGTGGGTCCCTGTCTGTGCACAAATAGCTGCTGTGTGTGTGTGTGTGTGTGTGTGTGTGTGTGTGTGTGTGTGTGTGGGTGGGTGCGTGCATGCATGCACATGCTTGTGTGTATGCAGTCAGTATGTGTGCAGGTGTGTGTATCTATGTGTGTATGTAAGTATGTGTCCCAGAGTGTGTGTGTTTGTGTCTGCATCTGTGTGTCTTTTGAGTGTCTGTGTATATGACCATTGTGATAGCATATGAGTGCACAAATGTTTTTATGTGTGTGTGTGTGTGTGTGTGTGTGTGTGTGTGTGTGTGTGTGTGTGTGCGTGTGTTTCTTTGTCTGTATGTGAGTATGTGTGTGCTTGTGTGTGAGAGTTTGTGCATGTCTGTCTGTGAAAGTCCTGAAATGTGGTAATGTGCAATTTCTTCTTGTTACCTGTACAGGACTGCTGACAGGTACTTCACTGTATACTTATTTCAGTTGCCTAGTGAAGCTACCCATAGTCCTACAAATCACTGGTAAAAGGGATGTTGTTCTTTATCAAATTTTAATAACTATGAATCAGTACACAGCACTAGAAATCAGCTCATTAGTGCAGGCTGATTTTTGCTGCAGTCGCTTTTTCTATGAGTTCCAATCTCCACATGGATTACTGCCCTAACCCAATTAAGAAATGAGTGATTGAATTAAATAAGACGACATGGACGTAAGGCAATATTGGAAAACAGAGATTGGAAATAAGTAGTGTTGCTTAGCATGGACAAATAAAATGAATCACAGTATCAAATCCATGTAATATTGTACAGGGAAGTATTTTAAAATAACTCAACAATTAAATGCTAGTAAAATTCACAGACAGGAACTATCCCATTAGTATAACACACATAAGAGAAAACAAAATCATGCTATGCATTTCCATTCGACTAGGTCAACTTAGAAAACAGCTGCTTGCACAGTTTTAAAAGGTAGATACATTTCCCAGTTACAAGTACTCGTATTTGAAGAGCTTGAAACCCACTGTTTTGAAGCCCAGGACCTGAGCTTCTTGTAGCTGTGGTAGGCTGCTTCCTGCAGCCAGTTGGAGGGAGCATAGCTCATGTTCCAGCTGAGATATGAGTTTGGGCTAGCAGCTGTGCAAAGGGAGCAGGAGGGGGGTTCAGAATTAAGGAGATGGGGGTTTAGGATTAGGAAATTGGGGGGTTAGGATTAGGGAGCTGGAGGGTTTAGGATTAAGGAGTGGAAATGGAATCATAAGATTATAGAGCAGGAAGGAAGTTTTTGAGTTAAGGATTAATGAGGGGAATTTAGATTTAAGGGGTTGGAGTTTTAGGTTTAGGAAGCAGGAAGGTAGTTTTAGGCTTTGCAAACATGAGGATATTCAGGTTTAGGGCAGGGAAGTTAGAGTTTTTGGTATAGATAGTGATTGGGGACTTTAGAGTTAGGGACAGTGAGTTGAGGTTAAGGTTTACTGACCAAGGAATTGGGTTGGGACCAGGTTGAAAATTTTAGGTTTGGGGTTTAGTTTCTGGTAGCAGTATATAGGATCATGTGTTGGGTGAGCTGTGCAGGTATGGGGGATTCAGCTTGTGGGACTTTTTGAGCAAGTGGCAGCAAGCAGGTTTGTGTGATCTGCTAGCATGGGAGCACCTGTAGTAGGCGTGTATCTCCTCTTTAAAGACAGTGCTAATAAATTGTCAGTCTGACAGTCCTCATATGACTTATGGAAAAAAATGAGTTTGCACTTATAAAATAACAGAAGAGCTGTTTTGTGCAGACAGAGACCATAGAGGATTTTTCATTTATAGCCAGTTACAGCAATGCTAGTGCAGCTATGTTATTTATAAAGTGACAACAAAAATGTTGTAAGGCAAAAACTTGAATGACTACAAAAGTAATGGAACAACAAATGCATGGGGTGCACTATTTTGGAATGATAGCTTTACTTTATGTCACATATTGTAGTAAAAATTTAAATGCTGAAAAAAGTGATATATATATATATATATATATATATATATATATATATATATATGTGTGTGTGTGTGTGTGTGTGTGTGTGTGTGTGTGTGTGTTTGTGTGTGTGTGTGTGTGTATGTATATATATATATATATATATATATATATATATTTTTTTTTTTTAATTATTTTTTTTCCATAAACTTACCATTTTTTTTCAGTAATAATATCTGCTCACTGAAGACAGGTGGTTTGTGTGCTGGAGGGTGAGAGTTGCAATTTGAGGGGATGGGAACTGTATTATAGAAGCTGGTACACAATTCCAAAAATCTTGTTTGCACCTCCAGTGAAAACAACACTTCAGTTATCAAATTCCTTAAGACATCTTGGCAAGAGGAGTACAAGGAAAAATGAGCAAACAATCACAGCGCCTTTAAAAGGTGGTACACACTAATACCATATAAGCAGATGCATTTGGCTCCTTCAAAAATAGAAACAGTGTGAGTTAGTAAATAAATGCAGTCAATGATCATGTTTTCTGTGATGATATGGAGGCAGAGATTAATATGTTGGGACTTAACCTGGAGAAGATAGAATTACTTGCATATCAACGTAATATGGAGGGAATGAGAGTGAGGTGGGAGAGGAGTGAAGTGTTTGTATACAGCTACAGCTACCCTACTGGTGTATGAAGTTTGACTTCTCATGCACAAATTACCTGAGACTCAAGGCTCCAAGGATTGAAGTGCATCCGTAGGAAATCATTTTCAGCAACAAGTACCAACAGTGATACCATCTGGGGGTAATTCTCCCTTGTTTGAGCTGCTGTGACAATGGAATGGAGTTAGTATACATTAGTATGGGAGTATTGGGATACAGGGCAACTTGTCTGATGGGAAAAAAACTCAGATTTTCATCAGTTTTAGGGATCACAGTTCAGTGGTTCTGGTTGTCATCACTTTGATGTTGAACAACCCATAGTGAAAGCATCTGGATACTGATTTTAAGATGTGGTGCTCCATGCAGAACTGAGTTATGTACCCAGTTCAGCAAGGTGTAAATTAATACACACATTTACTTGGTTCTGAGATTGACTGTCAGACTATGTACTCTTTCAATTAAAAGATTGTAGAAACCCTAGCAGATCTGTTTATGTATCTTTAGATTTTTGTAACCAGTTGCTCTGTGCATTTGATGGAAAAAGTACACTGTGTGCCAGTCCATCTCAGAAGCATTACCTTGTGGAACAGGCTGTGACTAAAACAGTTTTGAGGACCAGTTAATAAATGAATAAATGAGTACAAATTCCAAGCAGCAAAGGTAAATGCAATAAAAATGGATGCTTTAATGTTGCCAGTCAATGACAAGTTTTTGGATGTTGTTGAAGTAAGTCAGGTTATCCGCATAAAAATCAGGCAGATACAGGTAGAACCTGCAGACACTAACAGGGTCCAAAGTTAGGATTAAAAAATAGACCCAGTTGCTCTGAGGCAAACATCCAAACTGCTAAGTCACTGTGCTGCCCAGATGAGAATTACTGTACTAGTGCCAATGACATGACTGCCTTCATTAGTCATAAAAATGAAAATTCAGTAAAATCCCTTTAGCAGTGTGTCAGTCTTGTTTACTTTTTTCCTAACATACTCCACAAAAGTAGGTCAGTGGACTAGCCTCACTTTAATGAAATGACAATTTTCGAAGATTTGACCCATCAGACCGGTCACCGCTAATCAATCAGCACCCAAGGAAAGCCATTTGGAGTTGCCAGATGCTTTAGCTTTGTGAAGGCTGTTAGTAAACGTGGTTCAGATTATGGCAATGTTATGCCAAATGACTGTAATAGTACATTTCTTTAAAGCACAGCACACCCTCATGCAAAAAATGAATACACAAAGTGTTCACTAAACAGGTGGTGGGCAAAGCATTATCATACTGACTGAGACATGATTTTGGGTTATATTAAGGGTATGCACTCTGAAAAAAGGAATATAACAGGGTAGAAGGAGTAATCGGGGCCTTCAGCATTTGGGACAATTGTGCTCATTTTTTTTTACAAATTATAGTGAAGAAACAGAGCGTGTTAATAGTTTACATGCAAAACAGTGTGGCAGAGAATAAGAATGGATAAAACAATGCATACAAATACCAAATTGTAAGGCAGCTTAGTCTGAAGTGAGGGAATACAAATTATAGCACCTGAAAAACCATACAACATGATGAATACATGGGGATCCAGTAGTAAAAACAATAAAATAACTAACAAGTTTAGACTGTTGGATTATTCCTTCATTTTTTTTAATTTATTCTGTAGTGACCTGCTTTACCTACTTCACTGTCATTGTAAAGATGGCACCAACCCTGGAAGAAGGGCAAAGACAGTAATACTGAGTGGGAAATACATGACATATGTGAGTTGACAATACTACAAACTGCATATAAGTGTGCATGCTTTATGCCAATGGTTGCATCCTTATGTGTGTGTGTCATACCTGTCAACTGTCCAGATTTTTGCAGAATGTCCAGATTTTTGCCTCATATTTTTGGTCTGTTCCTCATAAAATTTGTGATTTTATAGCAAATCCATGGGATGATCTGAGGATTGAAGTCACTAAACAATGATATAGATATGTGTTTTGGACTTCATATCCTTCAGAAAAATACATGCTAAGACAAATCTTCTTATTACAGCAACTTTCTAAGTTTATAAGAGCAATACTTAAAATCTGTCCCTATTTTTGGGCCTTTGTACCCCCTATTCTGTTAGGCTTTGTCCAGGTTTATTTTTTTATTAAGAGGTTGAGAGGTATGATGTGTGTGTGTGTGTGTGTGTGTGTGTGTGTGTGTGTGTGTGTGTGTGTGTGTGTGTGTGTGTGTGTGTGTGTGGCTTTGTCCAGGTTTACTTTTTTATTAAGAGGTTGAGAGATATGGTGTGTGTGTGTGTGTGTGTGTGTGTGTGTGTGTGTGTGTGTGTGTGTGTGTGTGTGTGTGCGCGCGTGTGCGCTCGTGGCGGTATATGTGTGTGTGTGTGTATGTGCATGTGTGCACACGCATATGTATAAGTCAGAACACGTATGCATTTGTGTGTGTGTTTTTGTGTGCATATGTGTTTGTGTATGTGTGTGTGTGTGTGTGTGTGTGTGTGTGTGTGTGTGTGTGTGTGTGTGTGTGTGTGTGCGTGTGTGCATGTGTGTGTGTGTGTGTGTGTGTGCATGCATGTGCGTGCATGTGCGTGCGTGTGCATGCATGTGCGTGTGCATGTGTGTGCGTGTGCATGTGTGTGCGTGTGTGTGTGTGTACATCCTGTGATGGACTGCTGCCCTATCCAAACTGATTTGCCTTACTCCTCCTGTTGGTTGTCAGGATAAGCTTTCACTCCCCCATGACCTTGAACATGTTAAACTAGACATGGTAAAATGAAAGAATTAATGAATAAATGAGAACTGCAGAGAATGGCACTACTGAGAAGAGAGCAGGCTCAAAAGTAGTGGGGAACCTAGAAAATCATAGGTCAGACATACAGCAAGCTTAGCAAGGGAAAACATCTGCACAGTTTTCTAGCTACTATCACTGAAAGTTTCTTCTTTAGCATTAGGTGTGCCAGGCTGTTCTTATCTAATATTAGATTAATTTCACTGTGTAAATAAACACAAATCTAAGAAAAAATAGAATAAAACAATATTTGTTATAGATATAATGGCTTCCACAATGAGTGGGCGAAGATAAACTCAGGAAGGTTCAGGATCCTCAAATTGCATTCCCTGAAAAAATGGCCAAAAACAGTGCTTTTTAACTGTTTTTTGCAAGACCTAAACTTACATATATACTGGCTCCATGATCACATCAACTTGAGGAAGGGGGAAATTCCCCAAAAAAGGGCATCACTGCTGGCACAACTAATTGACAGTGATTTCCTATGTTGCAGCTATAAATCTGGGTGGGTTGAATTTCGTGGAAATGAGGCTTGAGGAATCACTCTTCATTCACCAGTAGGTAAACACTTACAAAGATATAACCAATTCTGCAGTGATCCTAACAAATTATCTTCGAGCAGTTCAGTATATAAATCTGCACAGTAAAAGCATATAAGACATTTTTCTAGAGCAGGTATAAAGGACACTTTTAAAATGCTGTGTGCATCCTCATTCCAGATAATTAAATGTGTCCAAGCAGAGTGGATACTGTATCTAGGAATGAAAATAACTTTAGCCAGACAAGTGTAAGGAAGCAGTTACAATAGTTTCTTTGCAGTTTTATTTGCTCTCTCTCTGCCTCTATGTCCTATCTGCAAAAGCCTCTAACCGGTGGTTATGATAAGTGCTGGACTGAGAAGTATTGATCCAGTAATAGCAGTTCATGCTTTGACTGTGACAACTGAACCCTCCAGACATAATGTCATAGCCTCTTATCCCTTCCTCTTAACATTACCTGCCTATCTCCGTAGAGCTGTCACCTCTAGTAATGTGGTTCCCAAAGCTTCCTTAAACCACCTAAATCATTAGACTTTCTGTCAGCATTTATCCTGTGCTCCATTAAAAAACTTAAAGTGGTACTTTGGGATTGAACAAAAATATCTTTCACACTTTTTATTTGAGGCTTGCTGTATTCACATGCCGGTATGGAAGCTAAACAAAGAATACATTTAGAATTACATCATTCTTTACAGTGATGAAGTGTTCTTTACTAACCTTCAAATAGGGAAATAATGCTTATGTTTGTGTATGTTGGCAGCAAAGAAAAGTGGAACATGGTACATCAGGAAAAATAGCACATCTATAAATACAGGCAGGATATACAATCAATTGGCACATATTTAAAATGATGCTATTACAGATTCAAACATATTACGATCATTAAAAAATGTTTCTGCTGACTTCTTATTTAGAAATACAACATAAAAATTAGATTAAGATTATTAAATATTTTGGAGCTATGATGCAGTATAGGATAAAAAATAAGACAATTTGAATCTGTTTAAGCAAGCATATGACTCAGTATGTCACAGTCAATATTTTGTTTTATAATTAGTTTATTTTTTGTAATGACGTGCATGAATTAGAGAAAAAAAAAGTATATATATATATATATATATATATATATATATATATATATATATATATATATATATGTCATACTTTATACAGAGTTTACTACCTAACAGTTAATTTTGACATACTCATAAACTGCATGCAGAACATCTAAATTCCTAAAATATCTGATGTTAAAAGAAGTCAAAAGAAAATTGTTGCAAACACACTGAAGTATTATTAGTTATTCATTTTTGTTTTGCCTCCTGATGTTAGGGTAAATACACACACTCATATACATATATATATATATATATATATATATATATATATATATATATATATATGTGTGTGTGTGTGTGTGTGTGTATGTGCCCCCTTCACATTGTCAACACTGTAAAATGCTGACATTCATATGACTGAGACCATATGAATGACATTTGCAATGCTGATAATGCGGAACCGGCATCTCAGTATAGTGTGGAATGGAAGGATTTCCATTCCTGCACTGCAGTGCGATCTCGTAGTTGATATATTTAAGTTGTGGGGGTGGGGGGCAGAGCCCCCCACTGGGAGTTCAGGGGGGGGGGGCTTGCCCCTCTGCTAGCAATGTGTTATAAATTTGTAGTGTTTTTATTTATTTATTTTTTTGGATGTTCGAATTCCGAAAGTCGATCATATGGTCTTAGCTATATAAATGTCGACATTTCGGCATTTCGATCATCCAGTGAATACTTATATATATATATATATATATATATATATATATATATATATACATATATATATATATATATATATACATATATATATAGGTCTACTTCAAAATTTCAAACTTTCAAAACATTGACTTTCTTATTGTCAAGACCACAAGATCGTAATTTTGAAACTTTGAAAATGAAATAAAAACATAATTAAATAAAAACAAAAATATCATTTTTTGACTGTTTTGCAGGGGGAACAAGCTCCCTGCACCCCCCACACCCTCTGCTAAATATACCAACTCCAAGATTGCACTACAGCAAAAACAAAACAGCAAATATAATGTTCTGTGCCAGACGGTGATCTTCATTTAAACAGTTTGAAGTTTCAAAACTTTGATTTTCTGGTCTCAACCATAAGAAAGCCAATGTTTTGAAAGTTGGAAATTTAGACGTAGACCAATATATATATATATATATATATATATATATATATATATATATATATATATATATGTATATATATGTATATATATACAAAGCGTATATCAACGCCAGTTCTACAGTAATACAGATAAAAGGGAAATGGTGTTAAAGAAATGAGCGACCTTCTCCCTCTTTTTCAAGTTAAGTACAGCAGTCAGCGCGTAACTGAGCCAACAGTAACAGAAACTAACAATATTTCTAATATAATATTCTGAGTGTTGCTATTGCAGTACTTGACAAATAGTATATTTATCAATTTGATTTTAATATATTATTAATTTTTGTAAATACTATTTTTTTCCAGATGCCTGGTTGGTAAAACTTTTTTTTTTCTTTTAAATTTATCACTTCATTTTTTTTTTAGTATTGAAAACAAAACATGCACTGTCAATGGTTTAAGATGCCACACTCGAGGTGGTTGGGATGCATTCTACTATACTACTAATGGACAATTCCCAAATAATTGGCCTCATTCCCTGTCAGGGAAGTGCACATTCCTTACTGAAATAAAAGTGAAAAGTACTCAAACCCCATAAAATGCTAATCATCAGTGCAGCAGGGCACACCTGTTGTTCATTTTAATAATGAAAAAACAAAATATAACAATAATAAATACATCATTGTTACCTATATTGATTTCAACACAATACATAAACTAAGAGTACTGTGTAACGCATAGAAATAAACTCAGTGCAGCAGCGTTTTCTGATCAGCACACATTCCAGGGTTGTGTTTTTTCATAAATTATGTTTATCATTACTTATTCAAAGGATGCCAGATACTGTAACATTCAAAGATGTCCTCCAAAAAAACAACAGGAAAGGAATGGTCTCTACAAGCATAAATTTTATTTAGAATTTTTTGTCCTCATAAAGACAATAGGACTTCATCAGAATAAACAGTCAGATGCACAAGCCAGTGCATTTCTTTGTGCCATTTCCAAGCCTGGATAAATGGGGAGGGTTGCATCTGGAAGGGCATCCAGCGTAAAACATTTGCCAAATGAGATATATGGAAACCAATACAGATTTACATACCGGATCGGTCGAGGCCTGGGTTAACAACGACTGCCACCAGTACTATTAGCTGACAGGGTGCTGGCATAAATTGGGCTACTGTTGGCCAAAGGAGGAGAAGGAGAAGAAGAGGGGGACGGCATGCCCCAAGGCAGGAAGAGAGGAGAAAGGTTAGGAGTGTGGTAGTGAGGGTAGGAACTTTGAATGTTGGCAGCATGACTGGTATAGGGAGAGAGCTAGCTGATATAATGGACAGAAAGAAGGAAGGTTGATATATTGTGTGTACAAAAGATCAGGTGGAAGGGAAGAAAGGCCAGGTGTACTGGAGATGGGTTCAAATTGTCCTATCATGTTGTGGATGGGAAGAGAAATGAGGTAGGGGTTATCCTGAAGGAACAGTATGCCAAGAGTGTTTTGGAGGTGAAAAGAGTGTCGGATAGAGTGATGTTTCTGAAGCTGGAAATTGATGGTGTAATGATGAATGTTGTTAGTGCATATGCTCTGCAAGTTGGGTGTGTGATGGATGAGAAAGAAACATTTTGGAGTGAGTTGGATGAAGTGGTGATGACTGTACCCAAGGGTGAGAGAGTGGTGATCAGAGCAGATTTCAATGGGCATGTTGGTGAAGGGAACAGAGGGGATGAGGAAGTGATGGGAAGGTATGGTGTTAGGGAAAGGAATGCAGAAGGTCAGATGGTAGTGGATTTTGCAAAAAGGATGGACATGGCTGTGGTGAATACATATTTTAACAGGAGGGAGGAGCATAGGATGACATACAAGAGTGGAGGGAGATGCACACAAGTGGATTATATCCTATGCAGGAGGGCCAGTTTGAAGGCGTTTGGAGACTGTAAAGTGGTGAGCAGGGAAAGTGTAGTTAGGCAGCATAGAATGGTGGTCTGTAGAATGATATTGGTGATCAAGAAGAGGAGGAGGAGCGTGAGGGCAGCACCAAGGACCAAATGGTGGAAATTGAAAAAGGGTGATTGTGAGGTGGAGTTCAGGGGAGAGTTAAGACAGGCACTGGATGGCAGTGAAGTGTTACTGAATAGCTGGGTAACTACAGCAGAGCTAGTAAGGGAGATGGCTAGAAAGGTGTTTGGTGTGACATCTGGACAGAGGAATGAGGACAAGGAGACCTGGTGGTTGAATGAGGAAGTACAGGAGAGTATACAGAGAAAGAGGTTGGCAAAGAAGAAGTGAGATTGTTAGAGAGATGAAGAAAGTAGACAGGAGTATAAGGAGATGAGGTGTATGGCAAAGAGAGATGTGGCAAAGGCTAAGGATAAGGCGTATAGAGAATTGTATGAAAGGTTGGACACTAAGGAGGGAGAAAAGGACCTGTACCAATTGGCTAGACAGAAGGACTGAGCTAGGAAAGATGTGCAGCAGGTAAGGGTCATAAAGGATAATGAGGGAAACGTACTTACTAGCGAGGAGAATGTGTTGAACAGATGGAAGGAGTACTTTGAGGAGCTGAGGAATGAAGAGAATGAGAGAGAGAGAGAAGGCTGGATGATGTGGGGATAGTGAATCAGGAAGTGCAATGGATTAGCAAGGTGGAAGTAAGGATAGCTATGAAGAGGATGAAGAATGGAAAGGCTGTTGGCCCAGATGACATACCTGTGGAAGCATGGAGGTGCTTAGGAGAAATGGCAGTGGAATTTTTAACCAGATTGTTTAAAGAAATCTTAGAAAGTGAGAGGATGCCTGAGGAATGGAGAAAAAGTGTTTTGGTACTGATTTTTAAGAATAAGGGTGATGTGCAGAGCTGTAATAACTACAGAGGGATAAAACTGATCAGTCAAAGCATGAAATTATGGGAAAGAGTAGTGGAAGCTAAGTTAAGAAGGGAGGTTATGATTAGTGATCAGCAGTATGGTTTCATGCCAGGAAAGAGCACTACAGATGCGATGTTTGCTCTGAGACTGTTGATGGAGAAGTACAGAGCAGGTCAGAAGGAGTTGCGTTGTGTCTTTGTGGACTTAGAGAAAGCATATGACAGGGTGCCTAGGGAGAAGTTGTGGTATTGTATGAGGAAGTCGGGAATGGCAGAGAAGTACGTAAGAGTGGTACAGGATATGTACAAGGGTAGTGTGACAGTGGTGAGATCTGCAGTGGGAGTGGCAGATGCATTTAAGGTGGAGATAGGATTACATTAAGGATCAGCTCTGACCCCTTTCTTATTTGCATTGGTGATAGACAGGTTGACAGACGAGATCAGACAGTAGTCCCCGTGGACTATGATGTTTGCAGATGACATTGTGATATGTAGTGAGAGTAGGGAACAGGTTGAGGAGACCTGGAGAGGTGGAAAAATGCTCTAGAGAGGAGAGGAGAGGAATGAAGGTCAGCTGGACTAAGACAGAATATATGTATGTGAATGAAAGGGAGGATAGAGGAATTGTGAGGATGCAGGGAGTAGAGTTGGTGAAGGTGGATGAGTTTAAATACTTAGGATCAACAGCTCAGAGTAATGGTGAGTGTGGAAGAGAGGTGAAGAAGAGAGTACAGGCAGGATGAAGTGGGTGGAGAAGAGTGTCAGGAGTGATTTGTGACAGACGAGTACCAGTAAGAGTGAAAGGGAATGTCTACAAAAGGGTAGCAAGACCAGCTATGTTATATGGGTTGGAGACAGTGGCATTAACAAAAAGGTAGGAGTCAGAGCTGGATGTGGCAGAGTTAAAGATGTTAAGATTTGCACTGGGTGTGATGTGGGTAGACAGGATTAGGAATACGTATATTAGAGGGTCAGCCCAGGTTGAACAGTTTGGAGACAAAGCCAGAGAGGCAAGATTACGTTGGTATGGACATGTTCTGAGGAGGGATGCTGGGTATATTGAGAAAAGGATGCTAAGGATGAAGCTGCCAGGTAAGAGGAAAAGAGGATGGCCTAATATAAGGTTTATGGATGTGGTGAGAGAAGACACGCAGGTGGTTAGTGTGATAGAGAAAGATGCAGTGGACAGGAATTAATGGAAACGCTGTGACAACCCCTAACCGGGAAAAGCCGATAGAAGAAGAAGAAGAAGAAGAACTTAGCACTAAACATTTAGTAATAAACAGAAAAATACAATTACATAAAAAAGGACTACTGCTTAACATCATAGCGGAAAAAATAAAAAAGGCAGATCACAGAGTGTATGCATCATGTATGAAGTCATTTTGTACAGATGTCTGTTTCAATAATAGTAATAATTGTTTGTCTAATAGGGAACTGGAGAAATAGCTACACTCTTTCAGTTTTCCAGCTTTGTATGCATTAGTTCATGACTCTTGGATTCAAAGGACAGAATGAAAATTACAGGAAGGGAGGCAGATGACAGAAGGCAGAATAAATGGTGTTTTGCCTTAACTTCACATATAAATAAACTTCATATGTTACACATCAAAGCTGACTTAAAAGAGCCTGTATTTAACAGCATGCTATTATAACATGAGCACCATAATATAAAAAAAGTAATACATGTCTGATAAAAAAATAAGAAACATGTCCAGCTACAGTTTCACTGACTGACAGCAGCATACAGATGATTTCGCTGAAAGACACTTTCAACGAGCAATAACTGTTGCCATTTCTTCAAAGTTGTATGACCATGGAATTGGTACATACATGCTGGGGGTTTCCCTTCACATGGTAAGGTGCAGGGGGCCCTTCTCACCCTGCAAAAATATTTGCATTGCTATTCACTAAACGTGGCTTTTAGCAAATATTTTTCATAATATTGTCCATCTTAGAAGCATCTTACTTTAAATAATCATGAATCCAAAAACACAACAGTTGTTTGCAAACTGTGCTAATGCATAATAAATAATGAATACACCTTTTTCACTTTATTGACTCTAATAAGTACAATACAATTATCTTATTTTTTTTTCCATTATATTTGATGCCTGTAGTACAACTGAGATTTTGCATTAGGTTGATAGTCTGCTTTTTGATGAGAGGCAGACTAGACCAATATCCTACACCTGAAAAATCGTCATTTAAGGTAGAGCATATATCACTGCATACTCATTGTTCCTAAACAGAGGAAGAGCAGGTCATGAGTGCTTTATACATCCATACCATTATAGTCACTTGGGGTGGTGCTACACTTAAATGAGTGTTACAAAAACATAAATGGAACACTAGGCTTTGCAACTTCTGCTACTTCTGGAAAGTAAAAATACACTGCGGCCATGATTCAAGGATAAAATCTTCCTCACATTCTGTGCATATGCCATATAATCATTTGGGTCTATATTACATGAATGAGCGATAAGAATGTCGAGTACAAGATACTCGACATACTTTGATCGACCATTCATGTAATCGGAACCTACAAATGTTGAAATTTGGAGTTCTGAAATGTTTTGGTCGGCCTTCCTGGTGAGTGTAGCGTGTGACATAAACACGCTACACTGTCAGGAATGGCTTCATAAGAGGCTGCTTTATTTAATATACCAACTCTGAGATCACTGTACATTGGGGAAAGGGCAATTTCCCGGTAATAGCTTGCACGATTACAAGGAAATTACCCTTTCCCCAATGTTTTCAGTCTTTTTGGGTTTCAATGACATGATCGAGTTATGAAAGTATGTCGGGCATGTTGTACTCGACATTTTGATCGCTCATTCATGTAATATAGACTCAATCATTTCATAGGTTGTGAAAAATGCAAAGCTCAAAGTCAACCACTAAATTAAGGTTTTAAAATTATACACCATACACTGAGATTGTGGAGTTGGTGTGTGTGTGTGTGTGTGTGTGTATATATATATATATATATATATATATATATATATATATATATATATATATATATATATATATATATAAATTAGCAGAAGATGTGGAGGGGGGGGTGCAAGAAGGTTATTGTTCCCTTGCAAAAACACTGGTTTAGTGCCTTCCTTTGTGGATCTATTTTTTTTTTTTTTGCTTTGAATGTGAGGTCAATGATTTATGTGTTGAACTTTTGTACATATGTTACAGCTCACTGAACCTTACTGGCTTTCTCACTCTGAGATCATGGAGTCAGTATATATAATTTGTAGGGGGTTGTGGGGGGCACCATCCCACAGGAAATCAAAGGCAGTTGGAAGGTGTACTTCTGGCAGCAGCTTCGCAATGAAGAAAACCCCAGATAAGGTACACTGCTCCAGATACAACCTGTGATGAAAGAAAAGGAGGACCTCAGTCTAGAAGAAGTAAAAACAGCATTAAGGAAAATGAAGTCAGGGAAAGCAGCAAGCTCACATTGCAGCAGATATGATCAAGATGTTAGGTGAGATAGGAGAGAAATGTCTCCAGAGGATTTTCTAGCAGTATGGAGAGAAAGACGTATCCCAGATGACTGGAGAATAAGCTTACTAGTGTCAGTGTACAAAAACAAAGGGGACATCCACAACTGTGGGCAGTACAGAGATAGCGAAGTATTGTCACACTGCATGAATGTTCTGGACAGGATGATGGAGAAACAAATAAGTAATATGTGAGATAAGCTGTTTGGATTCAGAATGGGATGCAGCACAACCATCCCAATGTTTGCAGTGACACAGATAGTTGAGAAGAAGCTAGAGATGATGAAAAGGTCCATCTGGGCATTCCTAGACTTGGATAAAGCATTTGACAAGGTTCCAAGAATGCTGATTTGGTCAGTTCTGTGGGTGCTTGAAGTCCCCAGAAGCATTGTTAGTATTTGTGTAGGCTATGTATGAGGGCACAGTAACACAAGTATTACCAGTGTTTGCACTCACAGAGGGGTTCCCAGTGCAAGTAGATGCACACTACAGATCAGCACAGAGTTCCCTGCAGTTCATACTGGTAATGGACTACATTAGGAAGCAGGTCAGACGGGACATATCAACAAAGTTGCTGTATACAGATGATGTGGAATTGCTGGCAGACTCTGACCAGGAACTTCAGCAAAGGATATGGGAATGGAATGCAAAACTGAAGGTTCATAGGATGAATCTGAGTACAGATAAGACAGCTGTAATGGTAGCACATGGAGGAGATATGAAGAAGCTTAGAATTGAGATTGAAGGGAAAACAGCAGAACAATTAACAACTTCAAGCATCTTGGTGGGTTGGTTGAGGAGAAGGGAAGTCTGAATGAGGAGGTCAAAGCTAGGATCAGACAGGCTGAAACCAATTGGTTCAGAGCATAAGGGGTAGTGCATGACAGAAGAATGCCAAAGAAGCTGAAAAGTAAGGTGTGCAAAACTGAGGTGTGATCAGTATAGTACATAAACCTGAACAGTAAAGGCAGAGCAGTTTAGGAAGTTAGAGGTGATGGAAATAAAGTGCCTGAGATGAGTTGTAAGATGTACACTGTGGGACAGATGAAGAAATAAGCACATAAGAGCCGAAGCCAAATTATCTCCATTTGCAGAGAAAGTCAAAGAGAACAGATTATGTTTTTTTGGGGCAAATGTGCAGGAAAGCAGAAGACAATCTGCTGAAGAAGATTTGGCACAGGCAGGAAGACGGCAATAGGAAATGAGGTCATCCAGCAAAGAGATGGATGCACTGTATGAGACAAGTCCTGCGACGGTCAAGCACGACTGTCAAAGATGGTAGGAGACACTGAATTAAGAAAGACAGCGGCAGCTGACATGACATCATGGTCCCATGTAGAAAATGGGAAAAAGGACGCTGTTGATGATGACATTTTGTATGTTGATGAATTGTTATGCTTTCATATATATATATATATATATACATATATATAGATATATATATAAATATATATATATATATATATATATATATATATATATATATATATATATATATATATATATATATATATAAAACTGATTTGGTTCAAGGGACCAGTCTCATTATGTAAGCAGTTCATTATAATATTCTCTATGACTTTAGAAATAATACGAGTAGGATAATAGGTCATGGAATCATTGGTCGGGCCTGATTTGTGGAGAAGCACCACAACAACTGTTCAGAAAGCTTCCAAGTCCTACTCAGCAGAGAGGCTAAAACTAAGAAGTGATTCAATAAGGGCATACTTGGTGCTAACTAAGAGACAACCAGGTATGTTGACAGAAACCAGAGAGAGAGTGTTTTTGGTTTTAGAGGGACCATTTATGGCATGTTCAGAAGTGACTGCAGGAAGGCAGGGACTGTGGTGTTGGAGGGAATACAGGGGGAGAGAGCATGGAAAATCAGGAGCAAAATTTGCCAACAGATATTAAACGTACCCTATGTAATGCAGGTTGTAGCATTAGCGATTACGTCTTTGCAATATTTATGTTATATAAATTTATTGATTTTTCTTATAACTGTATGGCACTGATCTGGTGGATCAATTTCAGGCTCAGCCCAGGGAAATGTGGTCTGTGTCTGTTATTTTTGTAATTTCTATCAAATCTAAAGAAAGCTTTATGACTGTCCTTGGAGGACATTGTGATGTTCAGTTCAAATTTACTGTTTGCAGAACAGTTTGAGGTACTTTTATAAAACTGGATTTGAACCTAGTCCTTATTGTGACAAATTGTTTCCTTTTATTGCAGAGTTTATTGACACTGGAGTTCCAATAAAGTGACTTAGCAGACCTTGATACTGTGGTCCCAACACAATGGCTTATTCTTAAATTTACCATCACACATAAGAAAGATAAGGCTGGCTGCCTCGCTGTGGGAATTAAGGTAAGACCACGGCAGCTCTAGGAGCCAGTGCAGTGGTGCAGCTGTAGCATTGTCACCTCACAGCAAGAGGTTCTCCAGTTTGATTCTTGGCTGGGGTGCCTTATGTGGAGAGTCTACGTGTCCTTCCTGCATTTGTGTGGGTTTCCTCCCACATCACAAAGACATGCATCTGCAGTGTTTCTCCCCAGGCTTCTGATGAAAATTGTCTTTGTTCCAATTCGGACTTTCCCGGTAAATAAATGTAAAAATAAAATAAATAAGACCACAACTCCGGTATAAACAGCTGGTTTTCTTATGGGGTCACCAGAAGAAAGGGATTTTAAATTTCGTTAGGGTCATCCAAGAAAGCTTGAAGCCTGGCCTTAGAGATGTTCTTGAGTTTAGTCAGGGTCACATTCTGTTATAGGTTCATAGATGTGTACTAGGCTAATGGCCCTGGGGCCTTTACAAGCCTAGCCATAGGATTACCCTGGCATCATGCCACCTGACCTTAGTTCCCTTTGCCTCTGTTGAGTAGAGCCACTGGAGTTATCCCTGGAGTGAATTTTCTATTTCCCATCCACTCATCAAGATTTCTCTTGAAGAGGGTCAGCGAGGTGCTCTGCTTGACATGTATGGGAAGACTATTCCATAGCACTGGCAGTCTCTGGATTATGAACCTGTCCCTCCAGTATGTTCTATTGATTGTGGTAATAAGGGTGAGGTCTCTGGAGTGTGTGGTGCAGAGAGATTGGGATTTCTTTAGATGCAGCATTTCTAACAGAGCTGGGGCAGACATGGCTTTGTAAGTTAAGCAGAGATAGCCTATAAGTAGGCAATATGAGACAGAGAACAGTTGGGAGTTTTTTAAGTCTTTCCATATAGGACACGTGTTTAAGGTCTAGGATCCTCTTTTTGAGGTAGATTTGCAGCCTCTCCAGTTGTTGTAGGTGTCTAGTGTGGTACATACCAAATGGGGCATTGTACTCGATGATTGACCTAATGAGGGAAGAGTAGAAGGAGTCAATGACCTCTTTCATCCTGGATGCAAAACCCTTAGCAATGAGATGTGTCACACAGAAGGACTTTCTTACCACAGTGGCAATGAGGTGATCAAAAGAGAGGCTACTGTCAACCTGTGTTTCCAGATCTCTTACAACGCCCTCTGCATCAGTAGACTACCATCAATGTGGTAATTCATGAGAACCAAGTTTTTCCCAAAGGGGATGACAACACATTTTTTGGCGTTGGGGTTTAAGGCCATGATTTTGACACCAGTTGTTGTCTCAGTGAGGCCATTCTGTAGGATGTCAACATCACTTGGGAAGTTAATAACAGCTCCCAACTTGCAATCATCTGTGAACTTTGTCAGTCAGAGTCCCTTCGTGTTGGCCAGGACTTCAGAAAAGTAGATACCAAACAGGAGGGAACCCAGGACCGAACCCTGTGGGACTCCACCCTTGACTAATCTGCAGTTTGACTTGGAGTCAGCTACTTTCACACTGTGGGTTCTATCTGTGAGCCAATTTGCAACCCACCTAGTGACATAGGGGCTGATGCCTAGCTTAGAAGTTTTTCTATGATTCCTGAGTGGGGAATGGTATCAAAGGCTTCGTCAGATTAAGATAGACTGCATGAACTACCTTGCCTTCATCCACAGCTCTGGGGTCTTGCTCAAAGAAGTCGACCAAGTTGAGCAGGCATGATCTACCCTTCAAAAAACCAAACTATGTGGGATCCAGAGTTTGGAGATTCCCTATATCCTTGTTGATTAGGTCCATGATGATGCATTCCATAGCTTTGCATATCAGACTCATCAGGCTAATGGGGCGATAGTTCCCAGAGTCTGTAGTCACTCCTCTTTTGTGGAGAGGGATGACTGTAGCAGTGTGCCATTCAATAGGGACAAAGCCTGAGGTGAGGCTGTGATTGAACAGGGCACACAGGTGAGGTGCCAGTTCTCTCTGTAGTTCATGTAGAAGACAGCCAGGGATATTGTCAGGTCCCATAAAAGCTATATTCTTGGCCTTGGACAGTGCTGTTTTAACCTGTGCAGCAGTAATGCTGGGTGTCTGGCAATCTACTGGTATTGTGATTGGTTCTTTGGGGGGGGGGGGGTAAAGTTGACATTGAATCTGTCGGCCACTATATTGGCAATATCTTTCGCTTGGTATAGGAGGTACCACTGTGCAGTAGATCAGAGCAAATCTGGGTACTGCTGTGGAGAATCTTTACATAACTATAGAAGGCCTTGTGGAGGTCTTTACTGTCTGCTGAAATTCTGTTTTCATAGCTAGCTTCAGAGGATTTGATGAGGGATCTCAACTTTTTGTTGAGGCTGATAAGGGAGTTTTTCTAGTCTTGGGACTTCACCTTATTCTGCATCAGTTTCCTCCTTCTGTCGTAGAGTTTGTTTATGGCAGGGAACCATGAGATTGGCTTCCTTTTTTTGGAGGAGGGTGTCTTGCTTCTATTGGGTATGGCAAGATCCATGCATTTGTGTACGTGTTCGTACAATGCACTGGTGCATGCTTCGGCAGTCATGCAACTATTCTCTATTTGCATGAGTGCCATGAAGTTAGCCACCTCTGTTTTTAGGAGCCCAAAGTTAGCTTTGGAGAAGTTTTCCATGGTGGTTACCTTTATAGGGGTGGGGGGGGTGAAAGGGATGTGGATTTCCAAGGTGATTAGTTTGTGGTCAGATCTAACCAGGGAGGAGCTGACTATTGGTGGAGAGCAACGTTCACCCATATTAGTAATGACCAGGTCAAGGATATTGCTGCCTCTAGTGGTGGTAGAATGAGCTGATCCAGAGCACTGGAATTAATGAACTCCAGGAAATGTTGGGCAAGTGTATTGTTACATGAGTAGTTTTCCCATTTAATGGAGGGGTAGTTGAAGTTGCCTAGTATAAGAGTGTTAGGTTGGACCCTAATATTCTCCAGGGTGCTTAGGAACATGGATTGTGAGTCTTGGTACATGGTTGGGGACCTATAGCAGGCTAAGACCTGAATCGCTGTCTTACCCAGTGTTAGCTGCACCTGAAGTATCTCTGATGCATTATGTTGGGCTACCAGTCTGGAGGTGTGCACATCCTTTATGAATATGGAAACACTACCGCCTTTGGAGCTTCGGTCCAAGTTCCGGGGCCGAAAGGTGAGGAAATAGTTATAGCCTGGTAGGGTAGGGGTGCTTTCTACTACCTTGAACCAGGTCTCTGTTACAGCACAAATGTCGATGTTCTCCATTTTAAGAAGTCCTTCGAGTGAGTGCATTTTGAGATTTAGACTTTTAGCATTGAGCAGCATGACCCTCAGAATGCATTTGTTTGTAGCTGTTATGGTGGTAATTTGGTCTTTGGAATGGAACACTGCCTAAAAATGGCACTATAGGGGTGACAACAGACTTGGCCAGTATCTGGAAGCCCAGGGGTGACAGATGCAGGCCATCTCTGGCAAAGCATCAGGGTCTGTCAATCATGTCATCTTTAGGAAGATGTCTTGGTCTGATTTCATCATGAGAGGGAAATTTTGGGTATGGATTAGACAGGGGCTTTGTCTGTAATAATGCAGTCAAGGAGACTGGAGCCTCTAATCTGATCAAGAGAGCTGGCATTAAGAAACTTAAATAACTAATCTGAATATCTGATGTTAGTTGGATACATTTGCCCATTAATTAATGGCTAATTAAGGTAACATAAAATGATTGTATTAGATTCACTAGGTAAGGCTCCATCTGGCTGAGGAGGTTGTTGATGGTGAGGAGAAGGCAAACAGTTGGTTCTGCAGCTGGAAGGCGGGAGGTTGGTATAATGGTTAAAGTGCTTACCTTATAGACTTTAGGTGCAGGGGTTGAGTCTTACATGGGGTAATTGGCTAGGCTTAAAATGGCCCACAAGGGCAGTTAGCCTAGTAATAACATATGAACCTATGGACATTATAATAACAGGACTTATTAACAGATACTAGGTTATCAAAGAGTTTGAGGTTATTGTAAGCAGAATTTGCCCTGAGGTAATGGGCTTGTAGATAATGACATGCAATGACAAATTCTAAGAGGACTGAATGAACAAAAGGTGCTAAACCAATGTAAAGAAGGGAATGTTGTCATTATATTAAATGCAGGTATAGCTAATTATAGAGATGCATACGCTTGCAAGAGTCAGGGAAGCCTCAAGGTTACATATTTTCTTTCTAATGATGCTAACATTAAGCAGTATCAAGACACCACAAGCCAGTTAAGAATTTGTTAGTTGGAAAGTCTAGAAGTTTGAGTCAACCTACAAAAGTCACTCTGAAAATGTCCTTGCCAGTATATGAATGATCTGATTAAAGAGGTGCAGGCGAGCCCTGACAAAGCTGCCCAGACTGTCTACTTACTAAGACTTCTCATGCAGATATATATTTAATCATTTAAAATGTAGCAAGCTACTGAGAAAATTATTAAAATCAACTCATTTTGTTTGAATTGTGGAATTATTCTTGGTAAAGGGGAAATAGTAGTAGAGAGTAGCTTCTTCTCAGCTTCACCCTCATTCAGTAAGAGTTAAGTCATATCTCTTTTCATCTCCCCAAGGGTGGACCATTTAATGTCATTCATTCCTAGTTCAGCAATGACCAGGTCATGAGCATGCTTTAGGTGGAAGAAACTAAGGGCCCTGATGAAGTTACAAATCAATACATGAGACAGAGCTCTGACCCTGCCCTGGTGAAGTTACAAATTAATGCAAGAGAAAGCACTTTGACCCCACCTGGTGAAGTTACAAATTAATGCATGAGACAGAGCTGTGACTCCGCCCTGTTGAAGTTACAAATCAATACATGAGACAGAGCTGTGATCCCGCCCTGGTGAAGTTACAGATCAATCCATGAGACAGAGCTGTGACCCCGCCCTGGTGAAGCTACAAATCAATGCATGAGGCAGAACTGTGACCTCACCCTGGTGAAGTTACAGATGAATCCATGAGACAGAGCTGTGACCCCGCCCTGGTGAAGCTACAAATCAATGCATGAGACAGAACTGTGACCCTACCCTGGTGAAGTTACACATCAATACATGAGACAGAACTGTGACCCCGCCCCGGTGAAGTTACGCATCAATACATGAGACAGAACTGTGACCCCACCCTGGTGAAGTTACACATCAATACATGAGACAGAGCTGTGACCCTGCCCTGGTGAAGTTACAAATCAATACATGAGACAGAACTGTGACCCCGCCCTGGTGAAGTTACACATCAATACATGAGACAGAACTGTGACCCCACCCTGGTGAAGTTACAAATCTATAAATGAGACAGAGCTGTGACCCCGGCAAGGAGACTGGAGCCTCTAATCTAATCAAGATAGAGGCATTAAGAAACTTAAAGAACTAATCAGAATATCTGATGTTAGTTGGATACATTTGCCCATTAATTAATGGCTAATTAAGGTGACATAAAATGAATGTATTAGATTCACTAGGTAAGGCTCCATCTGGCTGAGGAGGATGTTGATGGTCAGGAGAAGGCAAACAGTTGGTACTGCAGCTGGAAGGTGGGAGGTTGGTATAATGGTTAAAGTGCTTACCTTATAGAAATAAGTTGCAGGGGTTGAGTCTTACATGGGGTAATTGGCTAGGCTTAAAATAGCCCACAAGGGCAGTTAGCCAAGTAATAACCTATGAACCTATGGACATTATAATAACAGGACTTATTAACTGATACTAGGATATCAAAGAGTTTGAGGTTATTGAAAGCAGAATTTGCCCTGAGGTAATGCACTTGTAGATAAATAATGACATGCAATGGCAACCTCTAAGAGGACTGAATGAACAAAAGGTGCTAAACTAATGTAAAGAAGAGAATGTTGTCATTATATTAAATGCAGATACAGCTAATTATAGAGACGCATACGCTTGAAAGGGTCAGGGAAGCCTCAAGGTTACATATTTTCTTTATAATGATCCTAGCATTAAGCAGAATCAAGACACCACAAGCCATTTAAGAATTTGTTAGTTGGAAAGGCTAAAAGATGGAGTCAACCGAAAAAGTCGCTCTGAAAATGTCCTAGCCAGTATATGAAAGATCTGATTAAAGAGGTGCAGGCGAGCCCTGACAAAGCTGCCCAGACTGTCTACTTACTAAGACTTCTCATGCAAATATACATTTAATCCATTAAAATGTAGCAAGCTACTGAGAGAATTATTAAAATCAACTCATTTTGTTTGAATTGTGGCATTATTCTTGGTAAAGTGGAAATAGTAGTAGAGAGTAGCTTCTTCCCAGCTTCACCCTCATTCAGTAAGAGTTAAGTCATATCTCTTTTCATCTCCCCAAAGGTGGACCATTTAATGTCATTCATTCCTAGTTCAGCAATGACCAGGTCATGAGCAGGCTTTATGTGGAAGAAACTAAAGGCCCTGATGACGTTACAAATCAATACATGAGACAGAGCTGTGACCCAGCCCTGGTGAAGTTACAAATCAATGCATGAGAAAGCGCTTTGACCCCGCACTGGTGAAGGTACAAATTAATGCATGAGACAGAGCTGTGACCCTGCCCTGGTGAAATTACAAATCAATACATGAGAAAAAGCTGTGACCCCACCCTGGTAAAGTTACAAATCAATACATGAGACAGAGCTTTGACCCCACCCTGGTGAAGTTGCAGATCAATCCATGAGACATAGCTTTGACCCTGCCCTGGTGAAGTTACAAATCAATGCATGGGACAGAGCTTTGAACTCACCCTGGTGAAGTTACAAATCAATCCATGAGACAGAGCTGTGACCCCGCCCTGGTGAAGTTACAAATCAATCCATGAGACAGAGCTGTGACCCCACCCTGGTGAAGTTACAAATCAATCCATGAGACAGAGCTGTGACCCCGCCCTGGTGACATTACAAATCAATACATGAGACAGATTTGTGACCCCGCCCTGGTGAAGTTACAAATCAATCCATGAGACAGACTTGTAACCCCACCCTGATGAAGTTACAAATCAATACATGAGACAGAGCTGTGATCCCGCCCTGGTGAAGTTACAAATCAATACATGAGACAGACATGTGACCCTGCCCTGGTGAAGTTACAAATCAATCCATGAGACAGAGCTGTGACCCCACCCTGGTGAAGTTACAAATGAATACATGACACAGATCTCTGACCCCACCCTGGTGAAGTTACAAATCAATACATGAGACAGAGCTGTGACCCCACCCTGGTGAATTTACAAATCAATACATGAGACAGACCTGTGACCCCGCCCTGGTGAAGTTACAAATCAATACATGAGACAGACCTGTGACCCCGCCCTGGTGAAGTTACAAATCAATACATGAGACAGACCTGTGACCCCACCCTGGTGAAGTTACAAATCAATACATGAGACAGAGCTGTGACCCCGCCCTGGTGAAGTTACAAATCAATCCATGAGACAGAGCTGTGACCCCGCCCTGGTGAAGTTAACAATCAATGCATGAGAAAGCGCTTAGACCTCGCGCTGGTGAAGTTACAAATTAATGCATGAGACAGAGCTGTGACCCCGCCCTGGTGAAGTTACAAATCAATACATGAGACAGAGCTGTGACCCTGCACTGGTAAATTTACAAATCAATACATGAGACAGAGCCTTGACCCCACCCTGGTGAAGTTACACATCAATCCATGAGACAGAGCTTTGACCCTGCCCTGGTGAAGTTACAAATCAATGCATGGCACAGAGCTTTGAACTCACCCTGGTGAAGTTACAAATCAATCCATGAGACAGAGCTGTGACCCCACCCTGGTGAAGTTACAAATCAATCCATGAGACAGAGCTGTGAGCCCGCCCTGGTGACGTTACAAATCAATACATGAGACAGAGTTGCGACCCCGCCCTGATGAAGTTACAAATCAATCCATGAGACAGAGCTGTGACCCCGCCCTGGGGAAGTTACAAATCAATACATGAGACAGAGCTATGACCCCTGCCATGGTGAAGTTACAAATCAATACATGAGACAGAGCTGTGATCCCGCCCTGGTGAAGTTACAAATCAATACATGAGACAGATCTGTGTCCCCGCCCTGGTGAAGTTACAAATCAATCCATGAGACAGAGCTGTGACCCCACCCTGGTGAAGTTACAAATGAATACCTGACACAGATCTCTGACCCCACCCTGGTGAAGTTACAAATCAACACATGACACAGAGCTGTGACCCCACCCTGGTGAATTTACAAATCAATACATGAGACAGACCTGTGACCCCGTCCTGGTGAAGTTACAAATCAATACATGAGACAGACCTGTAACCCCACCCTGGTGAAGTTACAAATCAATACATGACACAGAGCTGGACCCCACCCTGGTGAAGTTACAAATAAATCCATGAGACAGAGCTGTGACCCCGCCCTGGTGAAGTTATAAATCAATACATGAGACAGACCTGTGACCCAATCCTGGTGACGTTACAAATCAATACATGAGACAGAGCCATGCCCCTGCCCTGGTGAAGTTACAAATCAATACATGAGACAGAGCTGTGACCCCGACATGGTGAAGTTACAAATCAATGCATGAGACAGAGCTGTGACTCCGCCCTGGTGAAGTTACAAATCAATACCTAAGACAGACTTGTGACCCCACCCTGGTGAAGTTACAAATCAATACGTGAGACAGAACTGTGACCCCACCCTGGTAAAGTTACAAATCAATACATGAGAGAGAGCTGTGACCCCACCCTGGCGAAGTTACAAATCAATACATGAGACAGAGCTGTGACCTCGCCCTGGTGAAGTTACAAATCAATACATGAGACAGAGCTGTGACCCCGCCCTGGTGACGTTACAAATCAAAACATGAGACAGAGCTGTAACCCCACCCTGGTGAAGTTACAAATCAATACATGAGACAGAACTGTGACCCCGCCCTGGTGAAGATAAAGATGACTAGATGAGACAGAGCTGTGACCCCGCCCGGGTGAAATTACAAATCAATACATGAGACAGAGCTGTGACCCCGCCCTGGTGAACTTACAAATCAATACATGAGAGAGAGCTGTGACCCTGCCCTGGTGAAGTTACAAATCAATCCATGAGACAGAGCTGTGACCCCACCCTGGTGAAGTTACAAATCAATACATGAGACAGAGCTGTGACCCCACCCTGGTGAAGTTACAAATCAATACATGAGACAGAGCTGTGACCCCACCCTGGTTAAGTTACAAATCAATCCATGAGACAGACCTGTGACCCCGCCCTGGTGAAGTTACAAATCAATGCATGAGAAAGAGCTGTGACCGCCCTGGTGAAGTTACAAATCAATACATATGACAGACCTGTGACCCCGTCCTGGTGAAGTTACAAACCAATACATGAGACAGAACTGTGACCCCGCCATGGTAAAGTTACAAATCATTACATGGAAAGAGCTGTGATCCCACTCTGGTGAAGCTACAAATCAATACATGAGACAGAGCTGTGACCCCCCCCGGTGAAGTTACAAATCAATACATGAGACAGAGCTGTGACCCCGCCCTGGTGAAGTTACAAATCAAAACATGAGACAGAGCTGTAACCCCACCCTGGTGAAGTTACAAATCAATCCATGAGACAGAACTGTGACCCCGCCCTGGTGAAGATACAAATCAATCCATGAGTCAGAGCTGTGACCCCGCCCTGGTGAAGTTACAAATCAATCCATGAGACAGAGCTGTGACCCCACCCTGGTGAAGTTACAAATCAATCCATGAGACAGAGCTGTGACCCCGCCCTGGTTACGTTACAAATCAATACATGAGACAGAGTTGTGACCCGGCCGTGGCGAAGTTACAAATCAATCCATGAGACAGAGCTGTGACCCCACTCTGGTGAAGTTACAAATCAATACATGAGACAGAGCTGTGACCCCGCCCTGGTGAAGTTACAAATCAATACATGAGACAGAGCTGTGATCCCGCCCTGGTGAAGTTACAAATCAATACGAGACAGACCTGTGACCCCGCCCTGTTGAAGTTACAAATCAATCCATGAGACAGAGCTGTGACCCCACCCTGGTGAAGTTACAAATGAATACATGACACAGATCTCTGACCCCACCCTGGTGAAGTTGCAAATCAATACATGAGCCAGAGCTGTGACCCCACCCTGGTGAATTTACAAATCAATACATGAGACAGACCTGTGAACCCGTCCTGGTGAAGTTACAAATCAGTACATGAGACAGACCTGTGACCCCACCCTGGTGAAGATACAAATCAATACATGAGACAGAGCTGTGACCCCGCCCTGGTGAAGTTAAAAATAAATCCATGAGACAGAGCTGTAACCCCGCCCTGGTGAAGATACAAATCAATACATGAGACAGAGCTTTGACCCTGCCCTGGTGAAGTTACAAATCAGTACATGAGACAGAGCTGTGATCCCACCCTGGTGAAGTTACAAATAAATGCATGAGACAGAACTGTGACGCCGCCCTGGTGATGTTACAAATCAATACATAAGATAGACGTGTGACCCCACCCTGGTGAAGTTACAAATTAATACATGAGACAGAATTGTGACCCCGCCCTGGTAAAGTTACAAATCAATACATGAGACAGACCTGTGACCCCACCTTGGTGACGTTACAAATCAAAACATGAGACAGAGCTGTAACCCAACTCTGGTGAAGTTACAAATCAATACATGAGGTAGAACTGTGACCCCGCCCGGTGAAGATACAAATCACTACATGAGACAGAGCTGTGACCCCGCCCTGGTGAAGTTACAAATCAATACATGAGACAGAGCTGTGACCCTGCCCTGGTAAAGTTACAAATCAATACATGAGACAGAGCTTTGACCCCACCCTGGTGAAGTTACACATCAATCCATGAGATAGAACTTTGACCCTGCCCTGGTGAAGTTACAAATCAATGCATGGGACAGAGCACTGAACTCACCCTGGTGAAGTTACAAATCAATCCATGAGACAGAGCTGTGACCCCGCCCTGGTGAAGTTACAAATCAATCCATGAGACAGAGCTGTGACCCCACCCTGGTGAAGTTACAAATCAATCCATGAGACAGAGCTGTGACACCATCCTGGTGACATTACAAATCAATACATGAGACACAGTTGTGACGCCGCCCTGGTGAAGTTACAAATCAATCCATGAGACAGAGCTGTGACCCCCACCCTGGTGAAGTTACAAATGAATACATGACACAGATCTCTGACCCCACCCTGGTGAAGTTACAAATCAATACATGAGACAGAGCTGTGACCCCACCCTGGTGAATTTACAAATCAATACAAGAGACAGACCTGTGACCCCACCCTTGTGAAGTTACAAATCAATACATGAGACAGACCTGTGACCCCGCCCTTGTGAAGTTACAAATCCATACATGAGACAGACCTGTGACCCCACCCTGGTGAAGTTACAAATGAATACATGAGACAGAGCTGTGACCCCGACCTGGTGAAGTTACAAATCAATCCATGAGACAGAGCTGTGACCCCACCCTGGTGAAGTTAACAATCAATGCATGAGAAAGCGCTTTGACCCGACCATGGTGAAGTTACAAATTAATGCATGAGACAGAGCTGTGACCCTGCCCTGGTGAAGTTACAAATCAATACATGAGACAGAGTTTTGACCCCACCCTGGTGAAGTTACACATCAATCCATGAGACAGAGCTTTGACCCTGCCCTGGTGAAGTTACAAATCAATGCATGGGACAGAGCTTTGAACTCACCCTGGTGAAGTTACAAATCAATACATGAGACAGAGCTGTGACCCCGCCCTGGTGAAGTTACAAATCAATACATGAGACAGAGCTGTGATCCCGCCCTGGTGAAGTTACAAATCAATCCATGAGACAGAGCAGTGACACCACCCTGGTGAAGTTACAAATGAATACATGACACAGATCTCTGACCCCACCCTGGTGAAGTTACAAATCAATACATGAGACAGAGCTGTGACCCCACCCTGGTGAATTTCCAAATCAATATATGAGACAGACCTGTGACCCCATCCTGGTGAAGTTACAAATCAATACATGAGACAGACCTGTGACCCACCCTGGTGAAGTTACAAATCAATACATGAGACAGAGCTGTGACCCCACCCTGGTGAAGTTACAAAAAAATCCATGAGACAGAGCTGTGACCCCACCCTGGTGAAGTTACAAATCAATACATGAGACAGAACTGTGACCCCACCCTCGTAAAGTTACAAATCAATACATGAGACATAGCTGTGACCCCGCACTGGTAAAGTTACAAATCAATACATGAAACAGAGCTTTGACCCCACCCTGGAGAAGTTACACATCAATCCATGAGACAGAGCTTTGACCCTGCCCTGGTGAACTTACAAATCAATCCATGAGACAGAGCTGTGACCCCGCCCTGGTGACATTACAATTCAATACATGAGACAGAGTTGTGACCCCGCCCTGGTGAAGTTACAAATCAATCCATGAGACAGAGCTGTGACCCCCACCCTGGTAAGTTACAAATCAATACATGAGACAGAGCTGTGACCCCAACCTGGTGAATTTAAAAATCAATACATGAGACAGACCTGTGACCCCGTCCTGGTGAAGTTACAAATCAATACATGAAACAGACCTGTGACCCCACCCTGGTGAAGTTACAAATCAATACATGAGACAGAGCTGTGACCCCGCCATGGTGAAGTTACAAATAAATCCATGAGACAGAGCTGTGACCCCGCCCTGGTAAAGTTATAAATCAATACATGAGACAAACCTGTGTCCCCATTCCGGTGACGTTACAAATCAATACATGAGACAGAACTGTGACCTCGCCCTGGTGAAGATACAAATCACTACATGAGACAGAGCTGTGTCCCGCCCTGGTGAAGTTGCAAATCAATACATGAGACAGAGCTGTGACCCCGCCCTGGTAAAGTTACAAATCAATACATGACACAGAGCTTTGACCCCACCCTGGTGAATTTACACACCAATCCATGAGACAGAGCTTTGACCCTGCCCTGGTGAAGTTACAAATCAATGCATGGGACAGAGCTTTGAACTCACCTTGGTGAAGTTACAAATCAATCCATGAGACAGAGCTGTGACCCCGCCCTGGTGAAGTTACAAATCAATCCATGAGACAGAGCTGTGACCCCACCCTGGTGAAATTACAAATCAATCCATGAGACAGAGCTGTGACCCCGCCCTGGTGACATTACAAATCAATATATGAGACAGAGTTGTGACCCCGCCCTGGTGAAGTTACAAATCAATCCATGAGACAGAGCTGTGACCCCGCCCTGATGAAGTTACAAATCAATACATGAGACAGAGCTGTGATCCTGCCCTGGTGAAGTTACAAATCAATACATGAGACAGACATGTGACCCCGCCCTGGTGAAGTTACAAATCAATCCATGAGACAGAGCTGTGACCCCACCCTGGTGAAGTTATAAATGAATACATGACACAGATCTCTGACCCCACCCTGGTGAATTTACAAATCAATACATGAGACAGACCTGTGACCCCGCCCTTGTGAAGTTAAAAATCAATACATGAGACAGACCTGTGACCCCACCCTGGTGAAGTTACAAATGAATACATGACACAGAGCTGTGACCCCGACCTGGTGAAGTTACAAATCAATCCATGAGAGAGAGCTGTGACCCCACCCTGGTGAAGTTAACAATCAATGTATGAGAAAGCGCTATGACCCCGCCTTGGTGAAGTTACAAATTAATGCATGAGACAGAGCTGTGACCCCGCCCTGCTGAAGTTACAAATCAATCCATGAGACAGAGCTGTGACCCTGCCCTGTTAAAGTTACAAATCAATACATGAGACAGAGCTGTGATCCCGCCCTGGTGAAGTTACAAATCAATACATGAGACAGACCTGTGACCCCGCCCTGGTGAAGTTACAAATCAATCCATGAGACAGAGCTGTGACACCACCCTGGTGAAGCTACAAATGAATACATGACACAGATCTCTGACCCCCAACCTGGTGAAGTTACAAATCAATACATGAGACAGAGCTGTGACCCCGCCCTGGTGACGTTACAAATCAAAACATGAGACAGAGCTGTAACCCCACCCTGGTGAAGTAACAAATCAATACATGAGACAGAACTGTGACCCTGCCCTAGTGAAGATACAAATCACTACATGAGACAGAGCTGTGACCCCGCCCTGGTGAAATTACAAATCAATACATGAGACAGAGCTGTGTCCCCACCCTGGTGAAGTTACAAATCAATACATGAGAGCGAGCTGTGACCCCGCCCTGGAGAAGTTTCAAATCAATCCATGAGACAGAGCTGTGATCCCACCCTGGTGAAGTTACAAATCAATACATGAGACAGAGCTGTGACCCCGCCCTGGTGAAGTTACAAATCAATACATGAGACAGAGCTGTGACCCCCACCCTGGTGAAGTTACAAATCAATCCATGAGACAGACCTGTGACCCCGCCCTGGTGAAGTTACAAATCAATCCATGAGACAGAGCTGTGACCCCACCCTAGTGAAGTTACAAATGAATACATGACACAGATCTCTGACCTCACCCTGGTGAAGTTACTAATCAATACATGAGAAAGAGCTGTGACCCCACCCTGGTGAATTTACAAATCAATACATGAGACAGACTAGTGACCCCGCCCTGGTGAAGTTACAAATTAATACATGAGACAGAGCTGTGAGCCCGATTGGTGAAGTTACAAATCAATACATGAGACAGACCTGTGACCCCACCATGGTGAAGTTACAAATCAATACATGAGAAAGAACTGTGACCCCGCCCTGGTAAAGTTACAAATCAATACATGAGACAGAGCTGTGACCCCACCCTGGTGAAGTTACAAATCAATACATGAGACAGAGCTGTGACCCCGCCCTGGTGACGTTACAAATCAAAACATGAGACAGAGCTGTAACCCCACCCTGGTAAAGTTACAAATCAATACATGAGATAGAACTGTGACCCTGCCCTGGTGAAGATTCAAATCAATACATGAGACAGAGCTGTGACCCCACCCTGGTGAAGTTACAAATCAATACATGAGACAGAGCTGTGATTCCGCACTGGTGAAATTACAAATCAATACATGAGACAGAGCTGTGACCCCGCCCTGGTGAACTTACAAATCAATACATGAGAGAGACCTGTGACCCCGCCCTGGTGAAGTTACAAATCACTACATGAGACAGAGCTATGACCCCGCCCTGGTGAAGTTACAAATCAATACATGAGACAGAGCTGTGACCCCCACCCTGGTGATGTTACAAATCAAAACATGAGACAGAGCTGTGACCCCACCCTGGTGAATTTACAAATCAATGCATGATACAGATTTGTGACCCCGCCCTGGTGAAGTTACAAATCAATACATGAGACAGATCTGTGACCCCGCCCTGGTGAAGTTACAAATCAATACATGAGACAGAGTTGTGACCCCGCCCTGGTGAAGTTAAATATCAATACATGTGACAGAGCTGTGACCCCACCCTGGTGAAGTTACAAATCAATACATAAGACAGAGCTGTGACCCCCGCCCTGGTGACGTTACAAATCAATACATGAGAGAGCGCTGTGACCCCGCCCTGGTGAAGTTACAAATCAATACATGCGACAGAGCTGTGACCCCACCCTGGTGAAGTTACAAATCAATACATGAGAGAGCGCTGTGACCCCGCCCTGGTGAAGTTACAAATCAATACATGACACAGAGCTGTGACACCGCCCTGATGAAGTTACAAATCAATACATGTAACAAAGCTGTGACCCCGCCCTGGTGAATTTATAAATCAATCCATGAGACAGAGCTGTGACCCTGCCCTAATGAAGTTACAAATCAAAACATGAGACAGAGCTGTAACCCCACCCTTATGAAGTTACAAATCAATACATGAGACAGAACTGTAACCCCGCTCTGGTGAAGATACAAATCAAGACACGAGACAGAGCTGTGACCTCGCCCTAGTGAAGTTACAAATCAATACATGAGACAGAGCTGCGACCCCGCCCTGGTGAAATTACAAATCAATACATGAGACAGAGCTGTGACCCCGCCCTGGTGAAGTTACAAATCAATACATGAGAGAGAGATGTGACCCCGCCCTGGTGAAGTTACAAATCAATACATGAGACAGAGCTGTGACCCCACCCTGGTTAAGTTACAAATCAATCCATGAGAGAGACCTGTGACCCCGCCCTGGTGAAGTTACAAATCAATGCATGAGACAGAGCTGTGACCGCCCTGGAGAAGTTACAAATCAATACATATGACAGACCTGTGACCCCGTCCTGGTGAAGTTACAAACCAATACATGAGACAGAACTGTGACCCCGCCATGGTAAAGTTACAAATCATTACATGGACAGAGCTGTGATCCCACTCTGGTGAAGCTACAAATCAATACATGAGACAGAGCTGTGACCCCCCCCTGGTGAAGTTACAAATCAATACATGAGACAGAGCTGTGACCCTGCCCTGGTGAAGTTACAAATCAAAACATGAGAAAGAGCTGTAACCCCACCCTGGTGAAGTTACAAATCAATCCATGAGACAGAACTGTGACCCCGCCCTGGTGAAGATACAAATCAATCCATGAGTCAGAGCTGTGACCCCGCCCTGGTGAAGTTACAAATCAATCCATGAGACAGAGCTGTGACCCCACCCTGGTGAAGTTACAAATCAATCCATGAGACAGAGCTGTGACCCCGCCCTGGTGACGTTACAAATCAATACATGAGACAGAGTTGTGACCCCGCCGTGGCGAAGTTACAAATCAATCCATGAGACAGAGCTGTGACCCTACTCTGGTGAAGTTACAAATCAATACATGAGACAGAACTGTGACCCCGCCCTGGTGAAGTTACAAATCAATACATGAGACAGAGCTGTGACCCCGCCCTGGTGAAGTTACAAATCAATGCATGAGACAGAGCTGTGACCGCCCTGGTGAAGTTACAAATCAATACATGAGACAGAACTGTGACCCCGCCATGGTAAAGTTACAAATCATTACATGGACAGAGCTGTGATCCCACTCTGGTGAAGCTACAAATCAATACATGAGACAGAGCTGTGACCCCCCCTGGTGAAGTTACAAATCAATACATGAGACAGAGCTGTGACCCCGCCCTGGTGAAGTTACAAATCAAAACATGAGAAAGAGCTGTAACCCCACCCTGGTGAAGTTACAAATCAATCCATGAGACAGAACTGTGACCCCGCCCTGGTGAAGATACAAATCAATCCATGAGTCAGAGCTGTGACCCCGCCCTGGTGAAGTTACAAATCAATCCATGAGACAGAGCTGTGACCCCGCCCTGGTGACGTTACAAATCAATACATGAGACAGAGTTGTGACCCCGCCGTGGCGAAGTTACAAATCAATCCATGAGACAGAGCTGTGACCCTACTCTGGTGAAGTTACAAATCAATACATGAGACAGAGCTGTGACCCCGCCCTGGTGAAGTTACAAATCAATACATGAGACAGAGCTGTGATCCCGCCCTGGTGAAGTTACAAATCAATACGAGACAGACCTGTGACCCCGCCCTGTTGAAGTTACAAATCAATCCATGAGACAGAGCTGTGACCCCACCCTGGTGAAGTTACAAATGAATACATGACACAGATCTCTGACCCCACCCTGGTGAAGTCGCAAATCAATACATGAGCCAGAGCTGTGACCCCACCCTGGTGAATTTACAAATCAATACATGAGACAGACCTGTGAACCCGTCCTGGTGAAGTTACAAATCAGTACATGAGACAGACCTGTGACCCCACCCTGGTGAAGATACAAATCAATACATGAGACAGAGCTGTGACCCCGCCCTGGTGAAGTTAAAAATAAATCCATGAGACAGAGCTGTAACCCCGCCCTGGTGAAGATACAAATCAATACATGAGACAGACCTGTGACCCCATCCTGGTGACGTTACAAATCAATACATAAGACAGAGCTTTGACCCTGCCCTGGTGAAGTTACAAATCAGTACATGAGACAGAGCTGTAATCCCGCCCTGGTGAAGTTACAAATAAATGCATGAGACAGAGCTGTGACGCCGCCCTGGTGATGTTACAAATCAATACATAAGATAGACTTGTGACCCCACCCTGGTGAAGTTACAAATTAATACATGAGACAGAATTGTGACCCCACCCTGGTAAAGTTACAAATCAATACATGAGACAGACCTGTGACCCCACCTTGGTGACGTTACAAATCAAAACATGAGACAGAGCTGTAACCCCACTCTGGTGAAGTTACAAATCAATACATGAGGTAGAACTGTGACCCCGCCCGGTGAAGATACAAATCACTACATGAGACAGAGCTGTGACCCCGCCCTGGTGAAGTTACAAATCAATACATGAGACAGAGCTGTGACCCTGCCCTGGTAAAGTTACAAATCAATACATGAGACAGAGCTTTGACTCCACCCTGGTGAAGTTACACATCAATCCATGAGATAGAACTTTGACCCTGCCCTGGTGAAGTTACAAATCAATGCATGGGACAGAGCACTGAACTCACCCTGGTGAAGTTACAATTCAATCCATGAGACAGAGCTGTGACCCCGCCCTGGTGAAGTTACAAATCAATCCATGAGACAGAGCTGTGACCCCACCCTGGTGAAGTTACAAATCAATCCATGAGACAGAGCTGTGACACCACCCTGGTGACATTACAAATCAATACATGAGACAGAGTTGTGACGCCGCCCTGGTGAAGTTACATATCAATCCATGAGACAGAGCTGTGACCCCCACCCTGGTGAAGTTACAAATGAATACATGACACAGATCTCTGACACCACCCTGGTGAAGTTACAAATCAATACATGAGACAGAGCTGTGACCCCACCCTGGTGAATTTACAAATCAATACAAGAGACAGACCTGTGACCCCGCCCTTGTGAAGTTACAAATCAATACATGAGACAGACCTGTGACCCCGCCCTTGTGAAGTTACAAATCCATACATGACACAGACCTGTGTCCCCACCCTGGTGAAGTTACAAATGAATACATGAGACAGAGCTGTGACCCCGACCTGGTGAAGTTAGAAATCAATCCATGAGACAGAGCTGTGACCCCACCCTGGTGAAGTTAACAATCAATGCATGAGAAAGCGCTTTGACCCGACCATGGTGAAGTTACAAATTAATGCATGAGACAGAGCTGTGACCCTGCCCTGGTGAAGTTACAAATCAATACATGACACAGAGTTTTGACCCCACCCTGGTGAAATTACACATCAATCCATGAGACAGAGCTTTGACCCTGCCCTGGTGAAGTTACAAATCAATGCATGGGACAGAGCTTTGAACTCACCCTGGTGAAGTTACAAATCAATACATGAGACAGAGCTGTGACCCCGCCCTGGTGAAGTTACAAATCAATACATGAGACAGAGCTGTGATCCCGCCCTGGTGAAGTTACAAATCAATCCATGAGACAGAGCAGTGACACCACCCTGGTGAAGTTACAAATGAATACATGACACAGATCTCTGACCCCACCCTGGTGAAGTTACAAATCAATACATGAGACAGAGCTGTGACCCCACCCTGGTGAATTTCCAAATCAATATATGAGACAGACCTGTGACCCCATCCTGGTGAAGTTACAAATCAATACATGAGACAGACCTGTGACCCACCCTGGTGAAGTTACAAATCAATACATGAGACAGAGCTGTGACCCCACCCTGGTGAAGTTACAAAAAAATCCATGAGACAGAGCTGTGACCCCACCCTGGTGAAGTTACAAATCAATACATGAGACAGAACTGTGACCCCACCCTCGTAAAGTTACAAATCAATACATGAGACATAGCTGTGACCCCAAGACTGGTAAAGTTACAAATCAATACATGAAACAGAGCTTTGACCCCACCCTGGTGAAGTTACACATCAATCCATGAGACAGAGCTTTGACCCTGCCCTGGTGAAGTTACAAATCAATCCATGAGACAGAGCTGTGACCCCGCCCTGGTGACATTACAATTCAATACATGAGACAGAGTTGTGACCCCGCCCTGGTGAAGTTACAAATCAATCCATGAGACAGAGCTGTGACCCCCACCCTGGTAAGTTACAAATCAATACATGAGACAGAGCTGTGACCCCAACCTGGTGAATTTAAAAATCAATACATGAGACAGACCTGTGACCCCGTCCTGGTGAAGTTACAAATCAATACATGAAACAGACCTGTGACCCCACCCTGGTGAAGTTACAAATCAATACATGAGACAGAGCTGTGACCCCGCCATGGTGAAGTTACAAATAAATCCATGAGACAGAGCTGTGACCCCGCCCTGGTAAAGTTATAAATCAATACATGAGACAAACCTGTGTCCCCATTCCGGTGACGTTACAAATCAATACATGAGACAGAACTGTGACCTCGCCCTGGTGAAGATACAAATCACTACATGAGACAGAGCTGTGTCCCCGCCCTGGTGAAGTTGCAAATCAATACATGAGACAGAGCTGTGACCCCGCCCTGGTAAAGTTGCAAATCAATACATGAGACAGAGCTTTGACCCCACCCTGGTGAATTTACACACCAATCCATGAGACAGAGCTTTGACCCTGTCCTGGTGAAGTTACAAATCAATGCATGGGACAGAGCTTTGAACTCACCTTGGTGAAGTTACAAATCAATCCATGAGACAGAGCTGTGAACCCGCCCTGGTGAAGTTACAAATCAATCCATGAGACAGAGCTGTGACCCAACCCTGGTGAAATTACAAATCAATCCATGAGACAGAGCTGTGACCCCGCCCTGGTGACATTACAAATCAATATATGAGACAGAGTTGTGACCCCGCCCTGGTGAAGTTACAAATCAATCCATGAGACAGAGCTGTGACCCCACCCTGATGAAGTTACAAATCAATACATGAGACAGAGCTGTGATCCTGCCCTGGTGAAGTTACAAATCAATACATGAGACAGACATGTGACCCCGCCCTGGTGAAGTTACAAATCAATCCATGAGACAGAGCTGTGACCCCACCCTGGTGAAGTTATAAATGAATACATGACACAGATCTCTGACCCCACCCTGGTGAAGTTACAAATCAATACATGAGACAGAGCTGTGACCCCACCCTGGTGAATTTACAAATCAATACATGAGACAGACCTGTGACCCCACCCTGTTGAAGTTACAAATGAATACATGACACAGAGCTGTGACCCCGACCTGGTGAAGTTACAAATCAATCCATGAGAGAGAGCTGTGACATCACCCTGTTGAAGTTAACAATCAATGTATGAGAAAGCGCTATGACCCCGCCCTGGTGAAGTTACAAATTAATGCATGAGACAGAGCTGTGACCCCGCCCTGGTGAAGTTACAAATCAATCCATGAGACAGAGCTGTGACCCCGCCCTGTTGAAGTTACAAATCAATACATGAGACAGAGCTGTGATCCCGCCCTGGTGAAGTTACAAATCAATACATGAGACAGACCTGTGACCCCGCCCTGGTGAAGTTACAAATCAATCCATGAGACAGGGCTGTGACACCACCCTGGTGAAGTTACAAATGAATACATGACACATATCTCTGACCCCCAACCTGGTGAAGTTACAAATCAATACATGAGACAGAGCTGTGACCCCGCCCTGGTGACGTTACAAATCAAAACATGAGACAGAGCTGTAACCCCACCCTGGTGAAGTTACAAATCAATACATGAGACAGAACTGTGTCCCCACCCTGGTGAAGTTACAAATCAATACATGAGAGCGAGCTGTGACCCCGCCCTGGAGAAGTTTCAAATCAATCCATGAGACAGAGCTGTGATCCCACCCTGGTGAAGTTACAAATCAATACAGGAGACAGAGCTGTGACCCCGCCCTGGTGAAGTTACAAATCAATACATGAGACAGAGCTGTGACCCCCACCCTGGTGAAGTTACAAATCAATCCATGAGACAGACCTGTGACCCCGCCCTGGTGAAGTTACAAATCAATCCATGAGACAGAGCTGTGACCCCACCCTAGTGAAGTTACAAATGAATACATGACACAGATCTCTGACCTCACCCTGGTGAAGTTACTAATCAATACATGAGAAAGAGCTGTGACCCCACCCTGGTGAATTTACAAATCAATACATGAGACAGACTAGTGACCCCGCCCTGGTGAAGTTACAAATTAATACATGAGACAGACCTGTGACCCACCCTGGTGAAGTTACAAGTCAATACATGAGACAGAGCTGTGACCCCACCCTGGTGAAGTTACAAAAAAATCCATGAGACAGAGCTGTGACCCCACCCTGGTGAAGTTACAAATCAATACATGAGACAGAACTGTGACCCCACCCTCATAAAGTTACAAATCAATACATGAGACAGAGCTGTGACCCCGCACTGGTAAAGTTACAAATCAATACATGAAACAGAGCTTTGACCCCACCCTGGTGAAGTTACACATCAATCCATGAGACAGAGCTTAGACCCTGCCCTGGTGAAGTTACAAATCAATCCATGAGACAGAGCTGTGACCCCGCCCTGGTGACATTACAATTCAATACATGAGACAGAGTTGTGACCCCGCCCTGGTGAAGTTACAAATCAATCCATGAGACAGAGCTGTGACCCCCACCCTGGTAAGTTACAAATCAATACATGAGACAGAGCTGTGACCCCAACCTGGTGAATTTAAAAATCAATACATGAGACAGACCTGTGACCCCATCCTGGTGAAGTTACAAATCAATACATGAAACAGACCTGTGACCCCACCCTGGTGAAGTTACAAATCAATACATGAGACAGAGCTGTGACCCCACCATGGTGAAGTTACAAATAAATCCATGAGACAGAGCTGTGACCCCGCCCTGGTAAAGTTATAAATCAATACATGAGACAAACCTGTGTCCCCATTCCGGTGACGTTACAAATCAATACATGAGACAGAACTGTGACCTCGCCCTGGTGAAGATACAAATCACTACATGAGACAGAGCTGTGTCCCCGCCCTGGTGAAGTTGCAAATCAATACATGAGACAGAGCTGTGACCCCGCCCTGGTAAAGTTACAAATCAATACATGAGACAGAGCTTTGACCCCACCCTGGTGAATTTACACACCAATCCATGAGACAGAGCTTTGACCCTGCCCTGGTGAAGTTACAAATCAATGCATGGGACAGAGCTTTCAACTCACCTTGGTGAAGTTACAAATCAATCCATGAGACAGAGCTGTGACCCCGCCCTGATGAAGTTACAAATCAATACATGAGACAGAGCTGTGACCCCACCCTGGTGAAATTACAAATCAATCCATGAGACAGAGCTGTGACCCCCCTGGTGACATTACAAATCAATACATGAGACAGAGCTGTGATCCTGCCCTGGTGAAGTTACAAATCAATACATGAGACAGACATGTGACCCCACCCTGGTGAAGTTACAAATCAATCCATGAGACAGAGCTGTGACCCCACCCTGGTGAAGTTATAAATGAATACATGACACAGATCTCTGACCCCACCCTGGTGAAGTTACAAATCAATACATGAGACAGAGCTGTGACCCCACCCTGGTGAATTTACAAATCAATACATGAGACAGACCTGTGACCCCGCCCTTGTGAAGTTACAAATCAATACATGAGACAGACCTGTGACCCCACCCTGGTGAAGTTACAAATGAATACATGACACAGAGCTGTGACCCCGATCTGGTGAAGTTACAAATCAATCCATGAGAGAGAGCTGTGACCCCACCCTGGTGAAGTTAACAATCAATGTATGAGAAAGCGCTATGACCCCGCCCTGGTGAAGTTACAAATTAATGCATGAGACAGAGCTGTGACCCCGCCCTGGTGAAGTTACAAATCAATCCATGAGACAGAGCTGTGACCCCGCCCTGTTGAAGTTACAAATCAATACATGAGACAGAGCTGTGATCCCGCCCTGGTGAAGTTACAAATCAATACATGAGACAGACCTGTGACCCCGCCCTGGTGAAGTTACAAATCAATCCATGAGACAGAGCTGTGACACCACCCTGGTGAAGTTACAAATGAATACATGACACAGATCTCTGACCCCCAACCTGGTGAAGTTACAAATCAATACATGAGACAGAGCTGTGACCCCGCCCTGGTGACGTTACAAATCAAAACATGAGACAGAGCTGTAACCCCACCCTGGTGAAGTTACAAATCAATACATGAGACAGAACTGTGACCCTGCCCTGGTGAAGATACAAATCACTACATGAGACAGAGCTGTGACCCTGCCCTGGTGAAATTACAAATCAATACATGAGACAGAGCTGTGTCCCCACCCTGGTGAAGTTACAAATCAATACATGAGAGCGAGCTGTGACCCCGCCCTGGAGAAGTTTCAAATCAATCCATGAGACAGAGCTGTGATCCCACCCTGGTGAAGTTACAAATCAATACATGAGACAGAGCTGTGACCCCGCCCTGGTGAAGTTACAAATCAATACATGAGACAGAGCTGTGACCCCCACCCTGGTGAAGTTACAAATCAATCCATGAGACAGACCTGTGACCCCGCCCTGGTGAAGTTACAAATCAAGCCATGAGACAGAGCTGTGACCCCACCCTAGTGAAGTTACAAATGAATACATGACACAGATCTCTGACCTCACCCTGGTGAAGTTACAAATCAATACATGAGACAGACTAGTGACCCCGCCCTGGTGAAGTTACAAATTAATACATGAGACAGAGCTGTGAGCCCGATTGGTGAAGTTACAAATCAATACATGAGACAGACCTGTGACCCCACCATGGTGAAGTTACAAATCAATACATGAGAAAGAACTGTGACCCCGCCCTGGTAAAGTTACAAATCAAAACATGAGACAGAGCTGTAACCCCACCCTGGTAAAGTTACAAATCAATACATGAGATAGAACTGTGACCCTGCCCTGGTGAAGATTCAAATCAATACATGAGACAGAGCTGTGACCCCACCCTGGTGAAGTTACAAATCAATACATGAGACAGAGCTGTGATTCCGCACTGGTGAAATTACAAATCAATACAAGAGACAGAGCTGTGACCCCGCCCTGGTGAAGTTACAAATCAATACATGAGAGAGACCTGTGACCCCGCCCTGGTGAAGTTACAAATCACTACATGAGACAGAGCTGTGACCCCGCCCTGGTGAAGTTACAAATCCATCCATGAGACAGAGCTGTGACCCCGCCCTCGTGAAGTTACAAATCAATACATGAGACAGAGCTGTGACGCCCACCCTGGTGACGTTACAAATCAAAACATGAGACAGAGCTGTGACCCCACCCTGGTGAATTTACAAATCAATGCATGAGACAGATTTGTGACCCCGCCCTGGTGAAGTTACAAATCAATACATGAGACAGATCTGTGACCCCGCCCTGGTGAAGTTACAAATCAATACATGAGACAGAGTTGTGACCCCGCCCTGGTGAAGTTAAAAATCAATACATGTGACAGAGCTGTGACCCCACCCTGGTGAAGTTACAAATCAATACATAAGACAGAGCTGTGACCCCCGCCCTGGTGACGTTACAAATCAATACATGAGAGAGCGCTGTGACCCCGCCCTGGTGAAGTTACAAATCAATACATGCGACAGAGCTGTGACCCCACCCTGGTGAATTTACAAATCAATCCATGAGACAGAGCTGTGACCCTGCCCTAATGAAGTTACAAATCAAAACATGAGACAGAGCTGTAACCCCACCCTTATGAAGATACAAATCAATACATGAGACAGAACTGTAACCCCGCCCTGGTGAAGATACAAATCAAGACACGAGACAGAGCTGTGACCTCGCCCTAGTGAAGTTACAAATCAATACATGAGACAGAGCTGCGACCCCACCCTGGTGAAATTACAAATCAATACATAAGACAGAGCTGTGACCCCGCCCTGGTGAAGTTACAAATCAATACATGAGAGAGAGATGTGACCCCGCCCTGGTGAAGTTACAAATCAATACATGAGACAAAGCTGTGACCCCACCTTGGTGAAGTTACAAATCAATCCATGAGACAGAGCTGTGACCCCGCCCTGGTGAGTTACAAATCAATACATGAGACAGAGCTGTGACCCCGCCCTGGTGAAGTTACAAATCAATACATGAGACAGAGCTGTGACCCCGCCCTGGTGAAGTTACAAATCAATGCATGAGACAGATTTGTGACCCCTCCCTGGTGAAGTTACAAATCAATACATGAGACAGATCTGTGACCCCGCCCTGGTGAAGTTACAATTCAATACATGAGACAGAGTTGTGACCACGTCCTGCTGAAGTTAGAAATCAATACATGAGACAGAGCTGTGACCCCACCTTGGTGAAGTTACAAATCAATCCATGAGACAGAGCTGTGACCCCGCCCTTGTGAAGTTACAAATCAATACATGAGACAGAGCTGTGACCCCACCCTGGTGAAGTTACAAATCAATACATGAGACAGAGCTGTGACCCCGCCCTGGTGAAGTTACAAATCAATACATGAGAGAGCGCTGTGACCCCGCCCTGGTGAAGTTACAAATCAATACATGAGACAGAGCTGTGACCCCGCCCTGGTGAAGTTACAAATCAATATATGTAACAAAGCTGTGACCCTGCCCTGGTGAAGTTACAAATCAATCCATGAGACAGAGCTGTGACCCTGCCCTAATGAAGTTACAAATCAATACATGAGACAGAGCTGTGACCCTGCCATTTGATCAGTATGCTAAGTGAAACATCAGTATGTCTAACAATGCAGTCACTAATAACTAGGACATTGTGACTGATGGAAACACTTTCTAAATGTCTTAAGGGCCTAGACATACAGCTTGGGTAACCCATGCTTCAGACAGAAACACTGTATGCAGGTGTTTTTATACCTGTCTTGTAAGCTTATGTCAGGTAGTCTTCAGCAACTCATCATATGGTGACTAAGTGTTAATGTTGGATTACAGTGAGGTGGGAATGTGTTATTTGTTGACAGCCATAATTTGTGAGATGTTAGCGCCTCTTATAAGCATGAGAAGTTACATCTCCCACAACTGGATCCTGTATTAGGCAGCAGCAATGGACTGTTAGCGAATATATAAGGATATTGGTTCTAGATAATTGCCACTGTTGAAGTGACACCTCAACCCCATGTGCAAAAATGAGAAAAAGAGCTTATAGATGGATGGATGGGTAAAACAGTTGCTATAATGCCAGAGAGTTCCTAGTGCTAGGAGGCTAGCTACTGATGAATAAAGGTGGACTGTAATCCATGGTGGCAGGCATTCAAAGTATAGGAGCTACAATTAGATGGAAGATTCATAAAGTATAGAATTATACTAAGCAAGACAATATGTATACAATACTACTTATGCTTGTACTAAATTGTAAAATGATTAACAAGAATAACAACAAAGAAATGGAAACACACATATAAAAGCCTATCTTAATCAAGTAGTCCAAGCATACCATTCTGAAGGTGACCATACAAACCATTCTGAAAGGCTTCCTAGCCTTAAGCTTTTCCTGCTCAACACCAGGATACCTGTTCATATCTTAAACGTCCTTAATCTCCCTTCTTCACTCACTTCCTTCTATCAATTTCTCTTGCCTGACTTTCTCTCAAAATACACCATAAGCCTGCTTTTCTCTCCCTTGATATTGCATTTCCTGCTTGTATTATACTAACTTACCTATAATTCCTCTATAAATTGGCTAAAATTTATCTCAATATTAAATCATTATCATACATTTGTATAGATTCTTAACTGATGTTTTCATATTATGTTTAATTTGGTATCATTAGTTAAACAGCAGTTGTTTTTCATATTATTTTCAAAGACTTTTCCAATAATCAAATTTCAATAAATAAATAGATACTTGTCACAACCAGTACTGGCTTAGGTCACAACAATATATTATGTTAATACAGACAAGGATACAATGCTGGTAACATAACAAGTCAGTGTTTGGAAACTTTTTGTACATTCATTGACAGAACTTCCTTCATTTCAAGCCCATAAGGAATTAAGCAATAACTGACGATGTGGTGTGGTATATTGAAGATTTACCCACGGTTGGCATGGTTTAATCATGACAGCGAACCCCAAGTGATTAAATTTGGGAGTTGGGAGGATGGCCTAATGGTTAAGGTGTTTGCCTTACAAACACAAGGTGCAGGGTTTGAGTCTCACAAGAGATAATTGACTAAGCTTAAAATGGCTCACAAGGGCAGTTAGCTTAGTACTAATCTATGAACCTAAATAAAGCCATCCATAGGTAAATTTCAACATACCACAACCATAGAGTTGGTTATTGCTATTATACAATGACATTATTTAAGAAAAAAAATACTTACTTTTCTTAAATAATGTCTTTGTATAATGGAGCATTACTGTTCTTCCATGGCTGGTGGCATACTGCTTCCTTGTGTTGATGTACTGCGCATGTGTATGTGACTTGCGTTCCTATGCATACCCAGTACATCAATGCTTTGAAATGGAAGCACTGGAGAAAATAAAGTTTCCGTTGCTCCGTTTTTGTTTTGTTTTCTTTTTTTTTTTAAATTAAAAAAAAAAAAACTTTAGGGCAGTTTAAGGGTAGGAGAGAGACAGTATGGAAGAAATACAAGGGATATCAGGTACGTGTGTTTAATTTTAAATAACGTACCTGATTTCCCTAGTATTTTGTCCAAGCTGCCTCTCTGGTATACCTGGAGTTGGGGCTAAAGATTTTATTTTTATTTTTTAAGAAATAAAAATAAAATTTAAACAATATACCAATGGAAAGAAGTCCAGGTGACTGGACCTTTTTCCGTTGGTATATTGTGGAATTTACAATGGGCAGGCTGGTTGGGATGGCCAATTAGCATGCACATTTTTGAATATTAATAGTATAATTAATGTTTTACAATGCTGCCCTGGAAGCCACAATAAGGCATGCTTTGGACACAAAATATATATATAACAGTGTGGGCCACAACACAGCCCCTGATACCTCAGATAATGCAGGCTTAGAACACACAGCTCAGTGTACTGTTGTGAATACAAAATATACCATGCACAATGCAGAATATTAATACAAACAAAAGAACTAACAGAAAAGTGCTCAGTTTTGACAAAGGTGCCATAACATAAGTAGGCATAAACATTACAATGCAGTATTTAATGTCAAAATTAAAACTTAACAGTGCAGAACAGTAATGTGACATATAAATCCAGCTTAAAACACAAAGTACAGTGCAGGAAAAAATAAGAAGAATAACACTTTTGACAGATGTAAGAAAATGTAAGCATACCTATACAGTACAAATCAGTAAACAAATATCATAAATAAAGCAGGCTGAAAACACAATGCAATAGACTAATGTCACAGCTAAATCAGGCTTAAAAAAAAACGCTATAACACCATGAAGAAACTATGTGTATAGCATGAATTATGCAACTTAAGCAATTTTAAACAGTACAATACAGTATGCAAAGTTCAAACTAAAGCAGGCTTAAATACAGAGTATAGTCTCTTAATGACACAACTAAAGCTGGCTTAAAAACACACATTACAATGCAGTACATTAGTATCAATAAAAAACACATCATAGGCACACATCAAAAGTGTAGAAAGAAATGACAAAAGGTAGCTACTGTGTGTGTGTGTGTGTGTGTTGTATGCACTGCTAGTCTCTCAGGTTTTAATAAAAGTCCCAGGTACTGGAGTATTAAATAGCGGTGTGTGTGTGTGTGTGTGTGTGTGTGTGTGTGTGTGTGTGTGTGTGTGTGTGTGAGCGTGCGTGCTTGTGTGTGTTTGTGTGTGTGTGTGTTCGTGTGTGTGTGTGTGTGCGTGTGGGTATGTGTTTGTTTTATAGTAACCTCTGTTTACAAGAACATGTAGTAAGCCATCAGATTGGGTTAATGTAATCCTATGATGTGGGAGGAATCTTTTTGTTTTTGCCTCACAGTTCCCACTAGATGTTTAAGACTCAACACACACACACACACACACACACACACACACACACACACACACACACACACACACACACACACACACACACACACACACTCACTTTCACATAAATAATATGATGGTTATGTTAACATTCACAATAACCTGGAAATTATAAGTATTTTTTCCAGTGAGAGACGGGCATAAGTATGTATTGTGCAACTCTGTTCTTAGCAAATGAAATGCAGGACAAAAAGAAAAAAGAAAGCGAGAGAAGTAAAGAAGGAAGGAAGGAAGAGCCTGTGATGGGGGACGATGGGACTGTCTTTTGTGACCTGTGACAAACTGATGACTGACATGAAACAAAATATAAAATGGGGTGCAGCAACTGTTAGACAGCACAGTACCACACGTGGAATCTGTCTGGCAAAGGTAAGGGTCTAAAATGTTACAGTGTACAACAGAAAAACAAACAAAAAAAAAAAGTAATGGAAACATTAAGCCTATGTAAGGGAAAGGGAGGGTTCATATTATAAAAACATTATAAAAACACCAAGCTATTTGTGCTTGTGAGGTAAAAAAAGAACAAAAAAAGTTTTATGATTCCTGTAAGACATAGTCATACATAAATCTAAAAAAATGAAGGAGACAAAGATAGCTTGATGGTAGTGTTGTGTGCACTGCTAGTCTCTTAGGTTTTAATAAAAGTCCCAGGTACTGGAGTATTAAATAGCGGAGCATAAAACGAGCAGGAGATAAATGCAGCAGCTTCTTTACAGGAAGAGGCACACTCTAGTAGTGGCAGTCATTTATAAATATTTGGGTGGGGGATCTATTTTATCAAAAACAGTCTACTCTGAAATCAGAGAAAACTAGAATATCTCTTTTTTTAAACTGTGCTACCATGGAGTCAGTTATAATGATCGCCTTGGGTTATAGGGGAGCATTTTGTTTGGCAGTGTATCAGTATGTTGCATTTGTGAACTGGCATACTTCTGACAGCGTATTTGCTTACAGCAGTTGCCTTTCTGTTTCCATCATGTTGCCATTTTAAAAAGTCACACAAGTGCTTTCTCTATTAATATTTATAAATTCAGGCATCCTCACTTTGGCTGTTTGAGATGTTACCACTGTAAATGAGTCACACAATCAGGTTGCTTTACTACACATTAAATATACTTACTCTTGTACAAAAACAATTCTAAAATCCAACAAAATCAATTATTCAGTGACTCATTTATTAAAAACTAATCAGGAGGGTTCTAGTAACTATTCAGACTATGCAATAAACAAACTCACTCTTAATGCGCATACCAGATACTTATATATACGTATGTATGCATATAGTACAACAATGGGGGGCCTTAAACAATGGGGGGCCTTCAGGTACTACACCTAGGGTACAGCAGTAAAAAATTCAGCATGGTTGGCATACAGTACCAAATAGCATATAGCAGGTAAGGTGAAGTCAAAAGACTGACAGTTAATGAAAAGTAGGGAATTACTTCAACGCAGACTACTATTAAAAGTTACACAAACTGTGCAACTGTAAATCTGGCAAAAAGGCTCTTATAATTGTCTTACTTCTACACATTAACATAAGTTTCTGCCAGATTAAATATGTCACTTTAAGGCATATTGTTAGTGTAATGATGGACTTGGTGTAAATTCTTTCCAGATAGTTTGCCACTATCAATGCTGTGTGCATTTTCACAGTACATTTAAGTGTAACACTATGTTTTAGACCTCTGATCAGCTATACACACAAATGACATTACTTGCAGCTATGCAAGAACAGTAAACATTCTAAAAGTGTTCTAATATTTCAGATATCAAAGTGACACATCAAAACATTTTACCATAAAACTTACTGTTGTTATTAAATTTCGGATGTTCAATTTATGGCACCTATTTTAGTAAACTGCAGTAGAATCAGTTGTGAATTTTAATAAGATTGTTACCAAATTTGACTGAATTAGGCTTTCATTTTTCTTTCAGTTTCTATATGTAACCTATTTAGTACTTTTTCACCCAAGCAACTCTGCTTGCCCTCTTAGCATGACCCATAAGCATTGCAACTTAACCATTTCTTGCTCATAATTAAATAAATAAGCAAGGGTATGACACCCAGGTCCAAGGAAGTTATAGTACCACTCTACTCATCCCTGATTAGAGCCATCATTGAGTACAGTGTCCCCTTTGGCATATACATAACCAGGCACTTGCAACAGTTGGAACACCCTCAAAGGTTCCTCACCAGGTGAATCTAGGGTATGAACATTTTTCCTACACAGATTGCCTTAAGGTCCTATCTCAGTACTCAGTCTTCGACAAGTTACACAGAGGCAATCTATGCCTAGCATATAAGGCATCCTCAGATCTAATTATGATGGCTCTCTTGCACATACACAAGACAAACAACATCAGAAATGCTAGTTCCAAGGACTTGGCCTTTGTATGCAATATAAACAGAACCTTCCAAAGGGACCAGTGTGTGCCTAAAAGGATCCCCGTGCTATGGAATAAGCTCATCATCTACACAAAACAAGCCTTGATCATTGGATAGGAAGTCACAAATTCATCCCCACCCTGGCTCTCATGCCTCTGATGGAAAGATGCTGACAGTATGTAAAATAATGTTCAACTGACATACCCCCTCAACAGACACACATACACACACACACACACACACACACACACACACACACACACACACACACACACACACACACACAGATAACCATCAGCTACCTCTTTACTAACATATGCCATGATAAAGGTAGCCAACAAATTCTGGGACAAAACTGGGTTGGGTTGCATGGCTTGGCTTGTAAAGACCCTGGTGGTCATTAGCATAGTATGAAACTAGGAAACTATGACCCTATAAATCTAGCAGCTATCTGCCTTCACTTCAGGACATTCAGTATTTGGGCAAGTAGCACACCATTGTTTTAACACATTCCCAGATCACAATGTTTTTTTTCCAATTAGTTGAGCCCACTCCCCTCAGTAAATTACTTAGTCATTCTTCTTCATATTTATTGGCAGTTGCCCAGTACAAATTTAACATGAATACAGTTAATGTCTGAAGTATGTATCTTCAAGGTGAAGATTGACTGAATGAACAGAATCAGTTCCATTTTACTGTGAATGTTGTTAAGTCAATGCATTCAAAAGACCAAAAAAAAGGCATAAAAATATCTGAGATGTGCTCACTATGCAATTTCCAACACAGAAAATGAATTAGAAACTGATATAGTAGGTAACACAATGCAGCACATCCAAATACATGTGCACTATATTTATCACGTGCATCACCTGGAAAATAAAGCATTAATTCTATATGGGCATCAAATGAAGTAAATTGTATGTCAATGACGCACAAAAAAAGTTTCCAAACACTTATTTTATGTTACCTGTGAGAATTTTTTTTAATGAAAAAAAGTATAACTTAATATTCAGGGACATTTAGGGGACAGCTCCAAGTTTAAGTCATTATTTCTCTCAAAAAATGCAACTGCACAAATATCAAAACATGAGGGATTACAGATTAAATTCCTGCACCTGGTCAGTAGGCAGGGTTACCAGTAGCACTGCAAAAGTTATTGATTTGCTGGCATCACAGTCACTCATACTTACTTGCCTTTTAGTGTTATTAATTTACTTCTTTACGTTTGTCTTTTTAATATAGCAAATTTGGATCTAAGCTCAGTAGCTGATTAAATTTAAAATTTTATATAAAGTCACTGTGAACTACCCAAGTAAATATTCTTCTCCAGTCTTGTGGCTACAAATGGCCTCTTACTGCTATAAATGAAAGCAGCACAGCTCTGAACACAGGTACACCCATGCCGGAAACCTTGATATCGAGATAGCCTGATGTTTCTCAGCTAACTTCCATTAAGCAGCTCTATGTAAAGTACAACACCAAGGTTAAAATGATTAAATAACTTCCATAGCTGATCAAATAATAAAGCTTTATTATACACACTAAGAAAAAATATACATTTTAATTACGTTGTTATCAAAGATCTAGGTATTTACATTTCATTTCCCAGTTGTTGTTTTGATGCAGTGGCTTTGACCTTCACAAAAGAAGAGCAGGACAGAATGCTTATTGCCTGTCTTAAATTGCATTAAAAAAAAGCAGAATTGCATTCTCTAGATAAAATTGCCAGAAATGTTAATGGCTAAAGACTAACACGCATCACTGTTCACTGTTTACATGTCATTTATGAATGCTGATCTGTACAAATCTTGGAATTTAAGAAGATTTTCTTTTTTTTCTCAGACTTTACTAGACTCTTCTGAGCAGCTATATGACTTTATCTTCACAAGAATGGTATACAGAAGTCGAGGTGATGTCATCATAACAAAACATAAGAATCTCCGTGGCAGGAAAAAATAACTATGAGAATTAGCAAGATACTTTATACACTTAAAAGAAAATGTCATCTTGACATTGCCTATCAATTTTATTACTACCAACAGAAAATGAGACTGACCCCCACATTAACACATCCGAAGGCTCTGAATATGTGATGCAGGAGTGACTGTAAAAGAATGCATCTAGATTTTGCTCTACTTATTTAAGCAATTATTGTATTATAGTAATCAATTTGTGCAGTTAGTTTTATTTCTTTTTTTCCTAATGTATTTATTTATTTGTCTGGTGAGTCAGTTGGTCTGAGAGCCCCCAGCCTCAAATGAGCCAAGCTGAAAGTGTACAAAAAAATGCATAGCCATGTGTCAAACATGAACATTTAGTTTGTAACTGCTCAAACATTCCTAGTAACTGAAGAGATTATATGCAGTTGTTAATAATTAAAATGTAGTTTTACACATTGATAGAAAGGCATATTGTATTAGAAAGCCATCACAATTACTCTAATATTGCATGTAGCAATTAATATATAGACAGAGTAGCAGTATGCAATTAAGATTATGTCAAAAATATACATAGCAATATTACAATCAGTTCTTTGAAACGTACATTTATAGAAATGCCTTTCATGTATAACTATAAATAATATTTTCATATTAGGAAATTGTACATAACTACATCCTAGTAGCAAGATCAATGGTGTAGAGGGAGGAAGTCCTTACTATTTCTCAGAAGGTCTGGGTTTGGTTAACAGATCAGATATTGCCGGAGCTGGTACAGGGGAGAAACAGGAGTGAGGAGGCTTTGCCTGTTCATCTTCTTTAAGGAGGGATTTGGAGGTTGCACGTGTCCACTATGTACATTCTATGTTAGAATCCTTGGTGGAGATAGGAGATCACACTGAAGTCCTTAATTCCATGGAAAGCATAGACTTCTGAGCGGGTTTATCACTTACAAAAGGGGTTGACCTACCCTTGCAGAAGCCCACTGCATGCCAGTCCTCAAGTATGCTATTAAGCATGTGCATCAGAAATAGCTAGAGCTTAAGCTGGGCAATGGTATGATTTTTGTCATTTGACCCTTGCCCTGAAAGGAATGAATGATCTATAGGCTTTAGGCTCTAAGAGGAATGAAAGTGCCAGTGAGGCAAAACAGTTTGGTCTTTGGTCACTGAGGAGGAGATATTAAAAAAATAAAAAAAAAAGACCTACTAGAGGACAAAATTAATGCTAAGAAGTAATAGAATATTTGTAGTACCGGGAGCATGTTGACTATTGTCCAAAATCACAAAATGTTAAAGTGGTTATGCATATTTCTACTGTGAAAAAGAAAAGCTGTTATGATCAGGTTTTGTACTTCACCACACATGGCCACCAAGGCCTCATCCACAGAACAGCACTAACACTGATTTTTCAGCTACTAAAAGTGTGATACACTTTGTGCTGTCTCACAAATAACGGCATGGTGAAGTGTCTAAAAGATGTCAAAGGCGATAACAGGAGTTAACCCAGATTTTTAGTTCTACACAAGCTTCCAGAATGTAACCCCTAAAATATAGTTACCCAATACACTGCATGTTTCTGAACAGCATTATGTTTCATTTTTGGAATATTTAAAAAAAAATTACTCATTTTGGGTGTGAAGATTCGCCTGTGAAGCTTTACTTTCTCTCTTTCTCTCTCTCTCTCTCTCTGATCTTAGGTTAAAATGACATCTATGTTTCTGCACATAAGTTGGTTATGGTCAGAAACTTGATCATAATCCTTCCTATATGTCATCCATTTTCATAACATCTGTAAGCTGTTATCTCAAACAGGTGTTCTATTGTGTATTTAAAGATATAACGCTACCTCTAACAACATACTGAGGGAAGGAATTCCAGAATGTTGGGGGAAATTTCTGTGAAAAATGCTGTATTTATTCATTAATGTGTCTATGTGTTTATGCTTAAATTAATTACTTCAGTTTGAAATCAGGCTAGGTGTACTGGTCAAGAGACCATTACCAAGCTCATAATCAGTTGTAGAGAAGATAAAAGAAGAGCATTTTAGAGTGTGCATCTCTGAATTATTGAAATGGATAAAGTAGTGAAAGCAATTAGGTTTGAACTTTTTTATTTTGGGAGGACAGCAGTTACAGTGTAGAAGTTTGAAAACACGGGATGATAAAAACTGGATGTCTTTTTAAATAATAGGTAATCGATTTACATTCCTATGTGTTAGTGATATTGTCTTCGTTCTGCAAATGTGACAAAATGATAATACTTTATAAACAAGTTAATAAAAGATATGTGTTTTGTGATAAAATGAGAAGCAATGAATTGAAACACATATTTAAGTTTAGAGACTATTTGTATGAGAGATTTAACTGTTTTGTCTTCTTCATGCATGTTTTCTGCTTGATATGCAGGTTTAAACTGTTACAAGACTGGCATCCTATTTGGAGTCTGTTTCTCTGTTATGTACCCAGTAATGCAGATGCAAGTCCTATGCAAATGTCAGCTGGTTATCATTGATAATCAATCAAAGAATGTTGACATTTTAGTTGACTAATGGATGTAACTATACCCAGTAGGTATTACCTTGATGTTACAAATATAAGAGTGATACTAACATGGCTAAACTTGAGAAAGCTCATTTCAAGCTCATCTTTTGCAAGCCATTGTAATGTAAGTTTCAACCAGTTTTAGTGTTAAACTGGTATACAATGATTAGCAAGCACAATAATGACCAGCAAACATTATTAAAACTGTTTTGTAATTAGTTTGCATATGTTGAAATGTTTCCACTACCTGAAAAAAGACTTCTCGCATAAAGTTTAGAAAGAATATCTAAAAAAATATAAAAAGCATATATGGGCTAGATTCAATAACACCTACACTAAGTGTACATGATGTGTATTCAGGAACATCCCTACAGCATTTTTTGTGCTTTCTAGTCAAGCAGAAAGCTTATTCTAAGTGTACATGTAGTCTACACTTTGTGGTAACCTTTATGAATCCCCTTCGGTATTTAAAGTTGCAAGAAAATCAGTAGGAAAACTAAAAATAGGAGGAAGAAGGTGTGAGTTATGAACAAGTAAAAGTAAGCAAACCAAAGTTAAATAATGACAGCTAAAATGATGCATAGCTATTTTACCCGTGGAAGAAATTTTGGATACTGCACATATTTTCAAGACACTAAGAAGACTATGTAATGTAACCATGTAATAAACCATCAATCTGACTGTTATGAAATATAAATGTTTCTATTTACTATTTTCTATTTGTCCTGAGTGCAAGCTCTCAGATGGCATGATTGACATGCAGATGGTATGAGAAGCACAGAATCAGCATTGATTTTTCAATACTTATGCTGCATTTATGGCTCAGCTGAAGCGTGTGTGTGTGTGTGTGTGTGTGTGTGTGTGTGTGTGTGTGTGTGTGTGTGTGTGTGTGTGTGTGTGTGTGTGTGTGTGTGTGTGTGTGTGTGTGTGTGTGTGTGTGTGTGTGTGTGTGTGTGTGGGTGTGTGTGTGTGTGTGTGTGTGTGTGTGTGTGTGTGTGTGTGTGTGTGCGTGTGTGTGTGTGTGTGTGTGTGTGTGTGTGTGTGTATGTGTGTGTGTGTGTGTGTGTGTGTGTGTGTGTGTGTGTGTGTGTGTGTGTGGGTGTGGGTGTGTGTGTGTGTGTGTGTGTGTGTGTGTGTGTGTGTGTGTGTGTGTGTGTGTGTGTGTGTGTGTGTGTGTGTGTGCGTGTGTGTGTGTGTGTGTGTGTGTGTGTGTGTGTGTGTGTGTGTGTGTGTGTGTGTGTGTGTGTGTGTGTGTGTGTGTGTGTGTGTGTGTGTGTGTGTGTGTGTGTGTGTGTGTGTGTGTGTGTGTGTGGTAATAATTGCAGTAAGTTGTTTGTTACGGATTTTAGCAGCTTGCATTTTCTACTCTTCAACTTTGAAAAGAGCTTTTTTTCATTTTCATTTCTTTGATTTTTTTGTTTTTATTTTATTATATATATTTTTTTGCTCCTCAGCTTTGAGTTGAGGGAGTTGACAGTTTAGAGATCTGCACAAGGTGTCAGATTAGCTAGCCACCTTTCTGATAACTACACATTGGACTTTTATAATAAAAACTGTTACAAACATCTTTCAATTGGAAAACTATCCCTTACACTGAGGCAAAGCCAACTGCTCAAAATATTGCTGTGTAGAATGGCCAGATTTCCCTTGAAACTAAACTCATCATTTTTATTTCTTATCTCTGTAACTAAGCTCACTTCCCTCATGACTTTTTATTGGCTCACTACCTGCACTCATACGGCCTACATATTTCTTATGAGAGCAAAAATCAGATTCATTCCCTGAGCAAGGAAAGAGTGCTATGGACCATTTTCTCTCATTATGGGGCAAAGGCCTAAACAAAAAAAAAAAAAAATCCCCTCAGATATGAAGTCTTAGGGAGCAGGCTATTTTGCAATGACAAGGAATGAAAATAATCTATTTTTCCTATTCCCTGCTACTGGTGTGGCTTCAACAATTGTCTGTTAACAGGAGTGATGCATGAGCATTATTACGTATGCTACTCCACAGAGCTGGAGCTACAACTAATTCAGGTGTGTTACCTATTCCTACAAGTTATCCAGCTGTGGATCCATGACATTGAACAGGGACAGTCACTCCAACACCCTCCCCACCAAAGCAACTCAGACAAGCTGAATCCAGGTGACTTTGCAGTCAGGGCTTTACCCTTTCTGCCAAAGAAGCTATCTGTATGCCAGCTTTTTAGTGTCAGTAATCACTTGCCTTGGGCCTCATTTATCAGTCTTACATTTAGAGCTATGAGCTTAATACAACTTCACACTTTCAGTATGACACCAATATAATCCATCCTGTTTCTGCCCTCTGTCACACATTCGCTGTACCTTTTTCGCATTGCTACTACCCTCCCCCCTGAAGTATGAATAACACATTGCCCATCTTTTGCACTGACTGCTTTGAATTGTAAGAACATGCCACCTCATGTCAGTCATTTATTTTTTACACTCATATCCCCTTGAAAGACAATTTATTTATTCAGCATTTTGTTATTTGTTGTATACACATGTAAATGTCAAACAGAAAATGCTATAATATCAAACCAGGAGCAATGAAAATCTTGGCACTTCCAAAAAGAAAGATCTCCATTGTGCAGAATCATGGTACAGTGAGGATTAGGGGTTGCGTATATAATTAGCAGGTGGTGTGGGGGGCTTTCCTATTGCAAAAAAGTAGGTTTTGTATTTCTTATTTCAATGTTCATGATTCAATGTTACAATGTTCGCTGCTGCGAAAGTTCATTGTTTAGATAGGGGAACATATATATATATATATATATATATATATATATATATATATATATATATATATATATATATATACACATATATATATCAACATACATATATATATACACACAAATATATAGATATATTTGTTTTTGTCTGGGTATGCACGTATGTATGCATGATGTTCCATCACATAACTCAGGCAACAAACCATAATATGAAACTCATTAAACTACATAAGGTATGTAGTATGCAGGTGGAACAGATGTGATGTTTTACTATTCTTAATTTTGATATAGGCAGAAGGGTACTGGCCCCATTCAAACTAGGTGGGCAGTCAGCATTTAGAAAGATCCAACAATGTTGCTTTTCTTTGTCTTAACCTAAAAAGATATCCTCTAGTGTCAGGTTTCAAGATCTTGAACATATTAACAGTCATGTGGTACATACTTAAAAAATGGTGCAATTATAATGCACTTAATATAGCACTGATCATGAACTTCTGAGATAGACAGAGAATATATTATCTCATAAAATTATCTAGTTAATCAGTGTTTTCAATTTTAGGTTTTATGTTAGATTCATAGATTGTTACTAGGTTAATGACTTGGTGGATCTTTCTATGCCTGGCCAAGATTTCTCAAAAGATTAATGATGTCCTATATCCAAACAGGGCATTGAGGGTCAGGTATGTATAACCTACCTCAGTCCATAAGAGACAAGGGTGCTAGACCCAGTGTAAATTTTCTATATACCCACTGGTCTAGGTTGTGCTTAAATTAGGTAATATGGGCAGTAACACGGAGAAGGTTGTCAACTCATCCACCACTGCATACGCTTATAGTACCACTACTCATACACATACCACTACTGATACACATAGTATGCATCAAACACACAAATACATATACACAGAGGTTCTGTTGAAAAACTTTCTGACCTCCAAAGCACAAGACTGCTGCAACTAATGCAGTCCTCACAACACAGATTACACACAGCAACACCAGTGACTCACCCACCAAGCCAGTAAGGCGTAACACTCAAAAAACAAATTTTCTTGTCATTGGAGACTCAATAGTGAGACACATGGATGCCCTACTCACAAAGTTGGACAAGGTGAAAGTCACAGTCAGCTACCTGTCCAGTGCCAGGATTCGTCAGATCATGCATGCACTCAGGTCTCTCAGAAACAAGTACCATTATGACTCTATCATAGTTTATGTTGGTGTGACTGACCTGAGACATACTTCAGTGGACTATATAAAGACAGACATGGTTGAGCTCTCTGAGTATGTGTCCCAGACAGGTATGTTCCTAGCCTTGAGCAGCATACTACCCTCACCTAGAATGATACCACTGTATAAACAAAAAATGATTGATTTCAATAACTGGCTCAGTTTTTGGTGTCATTCAAAGGGGATCCAGTTCCTGTCAGCCTGGGAAGCCATGGCCTGCAAACCTAACTACTTTGCCAGAGACGGTTTGCATCTGGCACCCCAAGGCTTTCTGCTGCTAACAAAGGCTCTTGCCTCCCCAATAGAGCCTTTTTTAGGCAAGGTCTCAAAAGCAACATTACCAACATGAAATTCACCAATCAGAACAAAATAAGGGTCTTGCTGCTAAATGCTAGGAGCTTAAACCAAAAACTGCATTCTCTGGAAGGACTTCTACATCTAGAAGATATAGATGTCTGTGCAGTCACAGACATCTGGTTCAAGGCCACAGACAGTACACCAGCCTTGTAAGGCTACAATGCTTTCTACACCTTTAGACCACAAAATAAACGTGTGAAAACCAAAGGAGGCAGTGTTTCAATCTATATTAGAGATAAATTCACCTTCCGTCTAGTTAGACTGGACAACTCCATGGAGTTACACCAAGTCCAGGTTATGGTGGATAAGACCCCTTTTCATGTCATAGCCAGACACAGATCCCCTTCCATGGGTCACAATGACCATGAAGCCTGGAGACAATCCAAATTTTACCAAACACACTAGTTATAGGGGATTTCAATTATCTCACCATCAACTGGGAAACCTAAGCTAGCCCTAACTTGCTAGCACAAAAGTTTTTTGACTTTTTTAATTAAAATGCACTGGAAAAAATTGTCCATACCCTGACAAGGGGAGCAAACATTATGGATCTGGTCCTCAACAACATGTCAAACAGATGCACTGCCACAACTGTCAGACCCTCATTAGTTAAAACTGACCACAAATCAGTATCTTTAAGCTGGCACTAACACCAGAACTCAGAAAGGGTGAAATCAGACTAAAATACTTGACTGAGGCAAGCTATACCCTCCTAGGTGAAGGTATAAATGCATTCCAAACTCCATCCCAAACTGGAAGTGGTAAGTATGCCAAAGCTTACATTAAAGCCCTGTACAATCACTTGAATAAGGGTATAAACTTGGCCATACCAGAAAGAATCAAAGCCAGAGCCCCAAGAAAAAAACAAGCTGCCATGGTGGACATTCAGCATCCACAAACTTTACAATAAATGCAAAAAGTTGCTGTCCAAGAAAACAAAGGCAAGACCCCAACAATGAAAAAGTATCCTCCTCAGCCTCAAAAGACAAATAAGACAACTTGTCAAAGCCTCCAAGGGCTCCTTTGAGAGAAAATTAGAAAGTACAGCCAAGGATAACCAAAAGGCCTTTTACAGCTACAAGCATAACCTACAGGATAGGACCCAAGCATGTGCAGAACTAGTGGCCAACAGTATCACACACACTGACCCCACAGAGATAGTAAAAGTACAGTTTTGTACCTACCATAAATGTAGATGTTCGAAGATCCACATTGCTGCAGTCCTTACATATGGGTAGTCCGCTGTCCTCGGTCGGCCCGAATACCAAAGTATTAGGCTGACGTCGGTCATGGGCGCTCAGATCTGACATTATAGCGTCAGGGTATAAAAGCGCATGACCGACGTCATATCCTCAGTCTTTTCTTGCCCCAGATGTCAGAAGGCCCTAAAAAGAAAGGCCACAGCCCAAAAACAGGATGCCTCCCAAAAACATGCCCAACAACAACCATCACCCAAACCATATAACCATGCCAAACTACAGAGGGGAAGGAGGGAGGGTAAATTGGACTGCAGCAATGTGGATCTTCGAACATCTACATTTATGGTAGGTACAAAACTGTACTATGTTCTTCATCTCACATTGCTGCAGTCCTTACATATGGGTAGAATCCCAAAGCAGAGGTAAAGGGAGGATGGCAAAATCATAAAGCATTAGGGGCTGCTAAAATGCCCTGTAATATAGCAGTGGCAAATCCAGCCCTAGACTTAGAATAAAGAGGAAGGTGGTAATGCTTGGAAAAAGTATGTACTGAACTCCAAGTGGCTGCTTCCAAAATATCTTTTGTAGCTACCCCCCTTAGAAAGGCAGTAGAAGTGGCAGTAGCTCTAGTGGAATGAGGTCTGATTCCAGCCGGAATCTCCTTACCATGATGGGAATAACAGAAAGAAATACAAAACCCAATCCATTTAGAAATAGTTTGTTTTGAAACAGGTTTTCCCTGAGAACCCAAAGCAAAAGAAACAAACAACTGCTGAGACTGCCTGAACCCCTTGGTTCTGCTCAAATAATAACGTAACTGCCTGTGAATATCCAAAGTATGCAAAATCTTCTCCCCTTTATTTTAAGGGTTTGCATGAAAAGTAGGCAAATGAATAGTTTGGTTCAAGGCCACACTAGAAACCACTTTAGGCATAAAGGAAGGATTAGTACGCAAAGATACCCTATCCTTATGAAAAATCAGGAAAGGTTCCACTGCCATAAGGGCCTGTAATTCAGAAACCCTTCTTGCAGAGGTAATGGCCAACAAAAAAGCAGTCTTCCATGATAAATACTTTAACTCGGCAGTAGCTGCAGGCTCAAAAGGTTGTAGAGTAAGCTTTTCCAACACAAAATTGAGATCCCAAGCAGGAGTAGGAGCTCTACGTGGGGGTCTTATGTTCTTTGCCCCTCTAAGAAATTGCTTAAACAAAGGATGGGAAAATAAAGGAGGGTCACAGTCATAGTGAGCAGAAATGGCTGCAGCATGAACCTTTATCGAGGAGAAAGACAATCCCTTGTCCAATAACTCAGTAAGATATTGAAGAGAAACACTTAAATCAGGCTTGGAAACATCAAAGTCCTTCGCTTTGCTCCAAAGAAAAAATCTCCTCCATTTATCAGCGTAAACTTTCCTTGTACTAGGCCTTCTGGCCTCCAAAATAACATTCAAAACTTGTTGTGGAAGCCGAGACCCTCCAGGGTCCAAAACAGAATATGCCAGGCTGTGAGATGCAGAGACTAAATCCTGACATTGAGGAAGTGATTGCCCTCCTGAGACAAAAGATGCGTAACCAAAGGCAGAGGCCATGGAGGCTCCCGTACCAAACTCCTCAGTAGTGGGTACCAGTGCTGTCGAGGCCAATCCGGCGCTATCAGAATCATGGATGGCTTGTCTATTCTGGCCTTCAGGAGTACCTTGGGAATGAGAGGCAGAGGTGGAAAGGCATAGACATGAAGATTGTTCCAACTGAATGATAGAGCATCCACCTTCCAAGCTGTGGGATGAAACATTTTTGTGCAAAACTTTGGCAACTGGTAATTTAGTGGAGAAGCGAACAGATCTATGTCTAGAGTCCCCCATAACACTGTCAACTTTTGAAACACATGAGGATCCAGTTTCCACTCGTGAGGATCCACAATTTGTCTGCTCAACACATCCGCTAAGGAGTTCTGTGCTCCTGGTAGAAACCTTGCCTGAAGATTGAGGTGTAAACTGAGAGCAGTCTCCCACAAAATCATCGCTTGCCTGCAAAGAGGGTACGAATGGGTTCCCCCTTGCTTGTTGATGTACCACATGACAGTAGTGTTGTCTGTTTGAATCAACACCTGTCCTGGGTGAAGTAAGTCCTTGAAAGCCATCAATGCAAATTGGACTGCTAACATCTCCTTCAAGTTGATATGCAAATGTTGAAGTCTGACAGGCCACGTGTCTTGCACCCATTTTCCATTGAGGTGTGCTCCCCAAGCCTTGTCCGAGGCATCTGTCATTAGAATCTGACTCGCCTCTGGTCGGGTCACAGAGAGTCCCTTGTTTAGGTGACATTCCTGAGCCCACCACAAAAATTCTTTCTGAATGCAAGGTATTATCTGAATGACAGTGTCTAGATCTTGGCAGTGTTGTGTCCATACATTTTTGAGATACCATTGAAGCTTCCTCATATGCAGTTTGGCATTGGGAAGCACCAGAATACAAGATGCCATGAACCCCAAGGCTTGAAGGACTGTCTTTGCAGTCAGCCTGGACTGTAGAGACATTTGATGGAAATAAAGAGAAAGGCTTCTTTGTTTGTCCGGGGTCAATAGGCCATCTGGGAAGCTGTATTCAGTCTCACACCCAGAAAGCACATGTCCTGAGAGGGTACTAGACTGGACTTTGTTTCGTTCACAGAATACCCTAGGCATCTTAACACTACCATCACATACTGTAGATGATGCAGAAGTTTGTCTTTGTGTTGTGCAATAATCAGGCAATCGTCCAAATAAGGATAAATCTGTATTCCTTTTAACCTGAAAAAGGCTATCACTGGAGCCAGAACCTTTGTGAACACTCTGGGTGCAGTAGATAAGCCAAAGGGCAATGCAGAGAACTGATAATGTAAATTTCCAGCCCGAAAGCGCAGGTACCTCCTGCAACTGGGCCTGATAGGAACATGAAGATAAGCCTCTTTGAGATCCAGAGTTACCATCCAGTGATCTTTTCCCAACAGAGGTAAAAGCTGTTGTAACGTCAGCATTTTGAACTTTGGAATGTCCAGATAAGTGTTGAGGATAGATAAATCCAAAATTGGTCTCCACGTGTTCCCTTTCTTTGGTACTAGAAACAGGCGAGAATAAAATCCTAGTCCCACTTCCGACAGAGGAACTGGCTGTATAGCTCCTATTTGAAGAAGTAAAGAAATCTGCTTGTGAGCCTCTATCCTTTGCCGAGGAGGAACGTCTGGCATGCCTTTGAAAGGAGGCAATGTATGGAAATAGAACTTGTAGCCTCGGTTTATAATGTCCAATACCCATTTGTCCTGGGTGACTAAAAGCCAGTTTTGCTTGAAGAGTGCTAATTTTCCTCCCAAAGGAGCTGCCAGGGAAGAAGAATCTGGCAGCTGAAAATGCAGGTCATTGGGCCTGTTTACGAAAGGACTGGCCCCTGCCCTCACCTGTAGATTGTGCAGGTGAACTCCAAGTTCTAGGCCTGAATGTACTGTGAGCTCTGCCCCTGCCACGTCTAGATCTACCCCTAGACTGAGAATCAGAAGAAGGGTAGGTCCACCCCTTAGTAGGCCAATTTCTACTAAACTTTGGAGGTTGCACCTGCAAGAAATCTTTAACAGTCTGCATAGACTTAGCCTTGTCTTCCATTTTCTTCAAAACCGACTCCACAGGGGGACCAAACAAAACTTCAGACTGTAAAGGCGCATCCAGAATTCTAGTTTTAACATGCTCAGACAAATTCTGATCCTTAAGCCAGGCGTGCCTACGAAGAACTGATCCAGTGGCAGCCACCCTAGAAGAGGCCTGTACAGCATCAAAACCACACTGCAAAGAATGCTTACCCACCTGTTCAGAGACATGTACTAAATCCTGCAATTCTTTACACTCTATGCCCTCTGCCAAAGCATCCACTTTAGATTTTAGCTGAGAAAGGAAGAAATTCTGATACTTCAACATATGAAACTGGCAATTTAAAGCCCTCATTGCTAAAGTAGAAGAGGTATACACCTTCTTACCCCATCTATCCAAAGCTCTAGCTTCCTTATCTAGAGGAACCGGATTCTTTACAACAGAAGCTCTAACACCCTTAGGCCCCTGACTAATAGTCTCTGGGTCCGCCCTAGGACTCTTATACAGATATTTATGAGCCTCAGGCACCCTGTAATACCTGTCCAGTTTAACTGGCGCAGGAGGCAAAGAATCTGGATTAAGGGAAGCCTCCGAGAAAACATCTTGAACAACATCCAAAACAGGAGGTATAGCCAAGGGTCTATGCTGTGGTAAAAACAAGAATTCCCTAAGCCTCTTTCGTGAATCAGAGAAATCCTGTCCTTCCCACTTAAAATGCTCCCTCATGGAATGCAGAGTTTCTGAAAACGAAAAATCCTCTGGAGGAGAAGCAGAAGGAGTGGAATCCTCTGCATCAGAATCCGAATAAGGGGGAAAATCTTGAATATCTTCAGCAGAAGAGTCTGAGTCGTCTGAGGCCTGATCCAAAATTTCCAACTCTGGCTCCACCCTGGGCCTCTTATCAGGCCTGAGAGGCCCCTTCAGCTTGACCTGACTCCTGTGAGGCCACATCCTGCAAAATCAAAGTTTCCCCCTGAGACTCAACAGAAACTTCAGCCGGATCCACCCGCTCCACTGTAGCTTCTGCAGGACCGGCGTCCGAAACGGACGAATCAACCTGTCTAGGTTTCAAGGATTTGTCTTTGCGCTTCTTCGTGGAAGCGGGCGTCGGAGGATCCGACGGCATATTATAATTACACCGCTTACCAAAGACTAACCTAGCACAATCTAACCTTCTTTTTATAGTGCGCTTATTAAACCTAGCACAAAACCGACACCCGACTACGTCGTGGTCCGGTCCCAAACAAGGAATGCAAAGAGAGTGATAATCCCTATGCGGTATCTGTTTCCCACAAGAAATACAATTATTCACATTTTCTGACATCTGGAATTAACTGAGGCAAGAAAAAACAAAAATATTCCCCAACGGGGTACTTAGCCCAACTTGGTTTCGGTCTGAAACTCAGAATACGAAAATTTCAGAACGCCGAACGGCACTTGCAACGCTGCTTCTGCATCGGACCATGCGGCAAAAAAGACTGAGGATATGACGTCGGTCATGCGCTTTTATACCCTGACGCTATGATGTCAGATCTGAGCGCCCATGACCGACGTCAGCCTAATACTTTGGTATTCGGGCCGACCGAGGACAGCGGACTACCCATATGTAAGGACTGCAGCAATGTGAGATGAAGAACATCCTGCTAGCAGATAGGTTTGTTAAAAATTTCACTCCCTTAACCCTCCTAACTTACAAGAAACCTTCCCCCAAATGTCCCCCCACCCTACACATCTGAAGACCAGATCCTTAAAGCATAGTCCAAGCCAAAAAAACACAGCCTCTATGGGACCTGACGACATCCCAGGCTGTCTTCTAAACAGGCTAAAACATGAACTAGTATCAGTATTAAGTACCTTTTTCAATCATATCCTAACCACAGGCTCAGGTCATTCCCCTCCACAAAGGTGGCTTAGCAACAGACCCAGAGAATTATAGACCCATAAGCCTGACCAGCCTCATCTGCAAGGCTATGGAATGTATCATTATGGACTTCAAAAATAAAGATATAGGTGACCTCCAAACCCTGGATCCTACACAATTCAGCTCTGTGAAGGGCAGATCTTGCCTGTTCAATCTGATAGATTTATTTGAAAATGTGACCAAGGCCATTGATGAGGGCAGTTCTGTCCACACAGCATACTTCAGCCTGGCAAAGGCTTTTGACACAATCCCCACATTCAGGCATTACCGATATAATGTAGCACACTGAATGTAAACCCCCTCGTTGTAAGATGCATTGCAAATGATTCACAAACCAGACGCACACTATCAAAGTGGGTGACTCCACATCAATCAGCATACCTGTTACCAGTGGGGGGCCACAGGGGTCAATGCTGGGTCCCCTAGTGCTTGGTATATACTTCACAGAAGTTCTGGTTAAAACTAAGGGGTTGTGGCTGACCAAGTTTGCAGACAACTGCAAACTAGATGCAATAATTGAATCTCCGAATGATGTCAGCATACTCCAGGTGGGCCTCACACAAACCACTGACTGGTGCATTAGTCACAGTCTCAAAATGAATGCAAAGAAATGCATCATCATTCCATTTAGCACAAACAATGCCTCCTCATACTATCAAATCAACAACAATACCATAAATACCCATGAAGTGGTAAGGAACCTGGGCTCACAAGTTGACTGTGACCTTAACTTTGACCGCCATGTGTCTACTTTAGTACGGAAGTCTTTCTATATAGCACACTTGATTAGTAAAGGCATCACCTTGAGAGCAAAAGAAGTTATAACCCTCCCACACCCAGCACATTCTGGCTCATAATTGAGTATAACAACCCATTTGGCATGTACCATACTAAGCACCTACAGCAATTAGAGAGACCTCAGAGGTTTCTAACAAATAAGATCAAGGGGCTCCAGCATGTGCCTTATGCAAAGCCTTTCACTATACTCTGTATGATATAGACTTCTTAGGGGAGACTTATGCCTGGCTTACAGAGCAATCCAAGACCCAAACCTAATGAACTTGCTGCATTTCTGTAAATAAAATGAGACTAGGGCTACCGATTTCAGGGACCTAAATATGGTCTGCAACTTAAATAAGACATGCTGGATGGACAGATTTATTTTCCCATGACTGCTGCATCTTTGAAACAGGCTACCAATTCATGTGAAACAGAGTACCTCTATGACACTGTTCAAGAGGAACCTGGACGAGTGGATGGGGCACAGTAAATTCTCACTGGAGATAGAACCACAACCCTCCTGGGCATGGGCAGTCATCACTAAATGTAATCTTGGGTACTGACTAGCATTTCTATGGTATTATTTTGGGATGAAATGGCTAAGTTTAAAATGACCTCCAAGTTGACAGCCTAGTAATCTCCTATGATCCTGTGAGTAGATAAACTTAGCTTCACGTGGATGGAAAGCCTGTTGCATAGGAGGGGCAATCTCTGGGACACAAACCTGTCCCTCCAGCATGTTCTGTTTAAGTTGAGGACAAAATTCAGGTCCCTAGACCTTGTATTTCTGTTTATGTTTGACCTATGAATATGCAGGAAATTCATAAGTGTGGAGTCTGTAGATGCCTTCTAATCCAAGCATAGATCACCCCTCAGTAATCTATAGGAGAAAGGGCTTTAAGGTGCTCTGTGTCACCCCTTGCATTCTTTTTGTAAGAAATCTCTCAGGTCTCTATAGTTACATCATATGCCTGGTCAGGCACATATTAAAGTGAGCAATGTACTCTGTGATTGGTTTGATAAAGGCAAAATACAGTGGGATAATGATCTCTTTGGACCTAGATGCCATGCCCTTACTTATAAGTTCAACAGCATAAAAGGATTTCCTCACTACTGTGGCCACATAGTGGTTGATGTTAAGGTACATGTGTACCCAGCTCCCTGACCACTGAGTTGACTCTTAGGGGCATACTATCAACATAGCAATTAGCTGAGATGGTTGACTTCCCAAGTAGTACAACTATGCACTTCTTAACATTAAGTTTAAGACCATGGCTTTAGCACTATTTACTAGTAAGTGATAGTCCTTCTTGAAGAATGCTAGTGTCTGCAGGGGAGTTGATGCAAGCCATTCTTTCCATGGCCTTACCTATGAGGCTGGTCAGACTTATCACCCTACAGTTATCCAGATTGACGGCTGGACCTCCTTTGTGCAGGGGAATGAATGTAGCCATCTTCCATTCCTTGTTCACAAAATCTGACTCCAGCAGAAAAGTGATTCAAGTGGACCAGAGAGGTCATGTTTCATGCAATTTTGTAAGGATCCAGGAATGTTACCGAGGCCCATTGATGCAGTGATTTTGGCCAAAAGGTTGACAATGGCCTCCGATTCAGTGTGAGAAATGCTATTTGCAATAAGTTCTGTGCAATGTTGCATATTTCACTTTAGGTTACAATTGTCGCTTTAGAAAGCTTTGTGGTTGTCCTTTGCCTGAGAAGCTATTTGTTTCATCAAATGGATTAGTTTGGTTTAGATTGGTCGGGGGGGGGGGGGCTTTTAGTATGTTGAACTTTATTCCTCCTATGCTTAATCAAGATTTTTTTTTCTTTTGTTGTATATCTGAATGATATTGTGATTCCACCAGGGCGGCTTATCTTTTGAGTTTGTCTTATTCTTTATACGAGTGGGCACAACGCATACATCTATAAAGCCATCAATATACCTGTACAGGGAATTTCTAAATACCTCAGCATATGCTATGTTGTTTACTAGGTTTGCTGGTGCCTGGAATTTAGCCAAGGTGTCATTTAGTAGACAGAGGTTAACCTTCGAGTAGTTCCTAAAGGTTATTGGTTTCTGTGGGTCCCTGGATTTAATTTTTATTTCAATCAATACTGCCTTATGGTCAGATCTGATGAGTAAGGACATTACATTAGGTGAAGAACATCACTCTCCCGTGTTCATGAATACAAAGTCAAGGATGTTGTACCTCTGGTTGGAGAATGGATTAACTGTTCCCATATGCTGGCAATGATGAAGTTTATGAATCACTGGGCTTGTTCAATAGAAGTGGTGTAGGATTCTCAGTCTGTAGAGGGGTAGCTTATACCATCCATGAATGTTGTATTGGGTACATTGAGATAGGTAGTATGTGTTTCCTGGGACATTGAGAGGGACCTATATGTTGCAAGGATGTGGTAAGAGTCCCTGTTTATGGTGAGTTGCACATGTATGCGTTCCAGTGGATCATACACTTTAACTAGTATGGATGTGAGGTTGGTTTTGATATAGACTGGGACTCCTCTATCTTTAGTTCCCTCCTGTGCAGCAGCTGGTCTAAAGGTGTGAAAGACATTATAACCTTGCACTGTCAGAGTATCTCCATGACTTTAAACCATATCTCTATTACTACACAGATGTCTACCCTCTCCAGGGAGAAGAAGGTTTGCAGGAAGTGGAGTTTTTTGTAAAGACTTCTAGCATTGAGCAGTACCACTTTCAGATATTCCTTCATAGGTTCAGTTAAGTCGGGAGGATTATCAGTTTGGCAAAGGGCACTATGGGGGTGGAAAAGGCCTTTGTTAATATCTGAAAGTCCAGAGGGAATAAGTGCAGACCATCCCAGACAAAGCAGCATGGTCTGTCAACCGTGTCTTCACAGACCAACAAACATTGTACCACATTGGATTGATACCAGAAGCTGAGCCAATTGTTAAAATCAAACATTTTTTCTGTTGGTAACATGGAATCATACTTAGAGAATGTAGTATGCTGCTCAGTGCTAGGCTCATACCTGCCTGAGACAACATTATCATCAGCTTGATCATGTCTCACTTCATATAGTCAAGGGAGGTACATCTAAGGTCATTAACACCAACATGCAGTATGACAGCATCTTCTCCTCCCACAAGAGTGCAAACCACAAATATTCTTAATGTAAAATAATTGGTTTGAAGCCCAAGTGCTTAAACCAGAACAGAAACACTTAGAATAACAGGCAGAATAAGCTTTCAACCAGCATTTCCCAACTTAGAAGGGTGCAAGCTACCTCTCTTGTTACAAGAGTGTAGACCACAAACCTTCTTAAGGTTAAGAAGATTTGTGGTTTACACTCCTCTGGGAGGAGAAGGTAGCTTCCACCCTTCTGAGCTGGGAATTGCTGGTAAGGGCATATTGTGCCTGTTACTCTAAGTGTCTTTGTTCTGGATTAAGCACTTGGGTTGCAGACTAGTTATTTTACATTAGGAAGGTTTGTGGTCTACACTCTTGGGGCAGGAGAGAATAGCCTGTGCCCCCAAAACTAATCCTATAGAGGTTGTCAGTGACACTTGCACCATGCCTATGGCACAGGGTAAAGACCCTTCCTAATGTAAGATATCTAGTTTAGATCCCAAGTGCTTAAATCACAACCAAGAGACTTACAATAAAATTTACGATGTAATCAAGCTACAAACAAGCAGTAATAAATGCAGCAGATTAAATGCAATTGAACACTTTAAGAATGTGCAGCAAAAAGCTAAATAAAGTAGAAATAAGCAAAAATACAGCAAAAGCAGCTGAATAAATTGCAATTGTTTTAGTAAGTGGGAAGTTAGGAAAAAAATAGTTCAAGTTGAAGAGACTAAATGGGGTGGGGGGCTTCCCAGTTGATCTCTCAATGTTCAGTAGAATCAGCTGATGAGATGAGAGTAGAAGGAATGTCCAAAGTCAGATTTATAGTAGAGGCAGGCAAGTCAAAGTCAGACAGAGATCAGCAACAGTCATGCAGAGAACAACAAGTCACACAGCACTACAGCTAAATAACGATGCCACTAAATGCCTGTAGTTAAATGAGGAATGCTAGTTCTCAGCTCCTCTCCCACTAATTAGCTGGATTTTATTCACTGTCTGCAAAAGAATAGTTTTCTAACTGACCACTTCAAACTCCGAAAATAATAATAAACAAAAAAAGAATGCAACATAAGAGTAAAGATAACAAAAAAAAAAAAAAACAACAGCACCAAAAATGGAAGTAAACAAACCTTAAGTGAAATGCAAACAAATAAAGGAAAAAATATTTTAAAGAGTCAATCTAATTATAGTTTTTGAAACAATAATTTTAAGAGCACCTAAAATGACTTCTGATGTAAAATGATTTTTCTATAAAATCCCCAAAATCCACATCTGAAGTTTTACCATAAGAGATTTAATTTACTTTCTTAACATGTAATTTCTATTAAGCATGATTCCTGGGAAAATGGGAGACTAACTGATGTTGCATAGCTCCTCAGTTTGGTTCTCGGCTTAAATGCATAATAATTAATGTTCTCCCTATGTCAGCATAAGATGTTTATGGGTATTCCAGCTACTTTCCACATTACAAGGATGTGCCATAGGTAAAATGATCATCCGGCATACTGTCTATAGAGGTGTGTGTGCATGTGTATGTCATTGTGTGTTTATGTGCAATTGTATGCCTTTTACCCCCTAAGTGCCAGAATAGACTCCATCTCCCCTACAACCCTGAAATGGATTAACTATGAGTTGCCAAAGGCTAAATGACGTATCCCCAGGTATATATCAAATGTGATTTTCCTTTGTATGATTTACATTAAATGTGGAAAGTTATGAAATACTCATCCAATATGATACTAGTGATAAGATCACAGCAAGCCCACGTAAATCTGCAGTAAAGATTCTATTATGTAAAATAATTATATAACAAAAATCATACCTCACGTCAGTCAAAATGCAGGTTATGAGTTAGTCAGATGGAAATGGTCAGTAGAGCTGTGTCAGCACTCAATTCATGATTAATAGCCACTGCATCACACCCTGCCTAGGTCAGCATCTACTAACATTCTGACTCCTTTGTGTTTTCACCAGTACAGGATGTGTGTGTGTGTGTGTGTGTGTGTGTGTGTGTGTGTGTGTGTGTGTGTGTGTGTGTGTGTGTGTGTGTGTGTCACATTTCTGTATCTGTGTGTACGCGTCTATGTATTTAAATTTGTGTCTAGGAAAGTTCATTTATTTTTGGACTATTTAGTCTATAAAACACAAATGAATGTGAACTCTGAATATATGCCAAGAAGTAGTTCTATAGTCATAGAATCAAAAGAACTACAAGAAAGAAACCCAAGGTGGATCATACCTCTCAACGTTAAACAGCAATAAATCTGGACAAAGCCTAAAGTAATGGGGGGACAAAGGTCCAAAAACAAGGGCAGATTTTAAATATTGCTCTTATAAACATAGAAAGTTGCTAGAATAACAGGATTTGTGTTAGCATGCGTTTTCTGAAGGATATGATGTATGAAGCTCAAATGTATGTCAATATTTAATGATTTTGATCCTCAATGATTTGCTAGAAAACAGCAAAATCTAGACAGTTGAGAGGTTTGAGGTGGATGTAAATAAAACTGAAGAAAAGATGGGCGAATGTGATGTAATACTGATGCCTCCTGAAACTGACTTCCTCTTGGGAAGCAAACGTTTTGAAATATACATTGACCGTGACACCGATCACAATTATTGCTCCTACTGAGTATCTCACTCTTGAGATAACACAAGACACTACATCGTTATGAACAATTAAAATAATTTTCCTTATTCCACAGGGTTCAGTCCTTGGACCCCTGCTCTTTAACATTTTTACTAATGACTTATATACCTCCTGCCCTCACTCCTCTTTATTTCAATATGCTGATGATTCTATGAATCATATCATGCTCTGACAATCTCCCCCACTTCCTCACCTTTACGCAAGAATCACTCCTTTCTGTGGAAAAATGGCTAACCAGTAATCAACTCTTACTCAACCCCAAGAAAACCAAACTGCTCCTCTTGCTTGCAAAATCTCTACAACAATATAAACACACCTTCACTGTCACACTGCTTGATAACACTATTAACTCCATTGAATCTCACACAAAACACCTCAGAGTAATTATCAATGACCAACTAAAATTTGATATTCACATTGACATGCTATTAAAAAGACCCTCCAAAAACTTGGGATGCTATTTAGGCAAAAGTACTACCTCACTAATGATGCTAAACATTCTCTAGGTCAGGCATTTCTTCTGCCCACCCTGTTATATGCTGCACCCATCCTAACTAACATACAATCCCATCTATCAGCTAAACTTGAAACCACTTACAATAAAATTGCTAGATTTGCAGCCAGTCTTCCCTACCGCTCCCACCACTGCATAGCATTAAAGAACTTACAATGTCCTGAATTCCAGCAACAACTCCTTCTTGCTCAGGTCTATCTCACTCACTCTATCTTAAATAAACTCTCCTTCTGTTCCTCTCCCTCTCTACCCTCATCACTCCCTACACACCAAAGCATACTCTTCAAAGCACTGAGCAGCACCTCTTAGAAATTTGCAAGCCTAATAAAAACATTGGTAAACTGCTATATAACTACTCAGTCACCAATGCTTAGAATAAACTCCTCCTGTGCTTAAAAACTATCACTATCACTTAAAGCTTCAAACCACTTCTAAAAGACAACCTGCTTAATTTCTGCACCTGTCCTTGCCTTACTCCAAACTAAAGTAGTTCCTCTGTTCCCCTCACTTTCTTGAGTTACTACTACATACATATGGCCTTTTTAACTTTGTCACTCTCAACCTTGAATGATACCGGTGTTAATTCCTAACATGCTACTTGATTGTAAATATATTTGTTTTTTATTCCCTGACTCTTGTACTATTGTTATTGTAAAGCTGAATGGATTCTTCATTGTGTTTTAATTGTATTTTTGTGTATACATTGGAGCTTTTCTCTTCGGGTCTTCACTGAAAAGGGGCTACTTTCCCAGTTGGACTAACTGGACTAACCCGGTTAACAAATGTCAAATAAATAAATAACTTTTTTCTTTGTGGGCTTTAAGCACTGCACAGTTTGGAGGCACATAGTATGATCATTTAATCTAGAAATTAGTTAAGTTACTGTCAGAGAAATGATCTAGTAAATCATGATACAGGTGGATGATTCAAAAATACAGAATGTTTTTGATCACATTAATGACAGGCTTTGCCATACAAACTTTGATTCTGGTATGTTCTGTGTTCTTGTTGACCTCATTGCTCTTATTGTCCAATGACTTCATTTATTGTTATAGTTCACTGACTGAATTATTTCACCTGTCCTGCAAGTGTTTTAGAATCTTAAAACCAGACAGTATTTTTTTCCATGTAGAGTTATGCAATTACATGAAAAGATGATGTTTCATCAATTTTCATGACACAGATGTTAATTAAGATGATTACATAAAATCTCTAGGTGGTAAACATTGTGCATAATTTGCAAAATACAATGTTATGTAATTTACAGCATGTCAGTATACAATTTCCAGATGTAGTTATGTTTAGCACCAAATTCAGCAATATGTCCATTCTGAGTACATTGTAATCTCAAACCTGTAATGTTTATCTAGCGGTTAACAGTTTATCAAGACGGTCTTGTTTCAGTCTCTTTGGTGGTATGTAAGAACAAAACACTACTAAGGTAGTATACAATTTTAGACTGATCAAAATCATTGCTGGACCATGTCTCCTCATCCTTTTCTTTTCTCTTTCTTAATCATTTTATCCCCCCCCCCTCCCCAAACCACTCTCCATGACGCCTTCATTTTCATTTCCATTAAGGGATAGAGCTAAGTATTAGCAGCAATGCTTAGTCACTAACTTCCCAATCAAAGCTGCAATGTTCAATTTCATACGTGCATTAAAGGATACAGGTATTATACCATCTCAGATGTCAAGCTAAGGACTGCTTAAGCAAGTATAGAAATCATGTTCTTCCTTCTCAGACCACCTGTGGCTTCTATCCTGAAGTGACTAATGATGTCTGATTGTCTACCCATGCCTGTCCCTCCAGGGTCCAAGGTAATCAAACTCTGTTCATAGCCAGTGCTTTATCCCTCAAAGTCACAGACCTGGCCTATGCTTCCTTCACTCTGCATACAGAATTATTTGAGTTTTACAAATAGTACTCTTTATAGTTTAGATTTTGTTAAGAAGAGGGATTGCAGAGTTGTCCTGCAGGAGCTTCAAGAAATAAACGAACATATTCACATTGACACAGACGACACCTGTCATTCACATCATTTGCGGTGTCCCTGTAGTGGCAGCATAGATTATCATGACAGACCATAACATTCTACAACTCCCTGTTAAGACAGTTGTTCTTTACTGCTTCTGATTACAAGTGCAGGATAACATTTCTCTGTTTTACTATCATGTTTCTGAGACCTGAATTGTTGCTCCATCTGTTTTACCATCCTCTTTGACTTGATTTCTCCTTCTCATGCTCAGCATTAGCACTGTTCAATATGAGCTGCACACTCACCTCTGCTTCTTTCATCTCCAAAGTCCTATACTGCAAATTACTGTAGCAATGTCCGATTCATTTTCCTAGATAATTTTTAATTTCTTCATCATGCCTCTCAACTCCTTTACTCAAGGATCAGGGATACACCAAAAAAAAATAATGAGTGACAAAGGCTGAAAATGAATGACAAGTTTTAGAAATTACTCTAATTCTCTTAAATAGTTACTAGAACAATGAGCTTTGCATTGATAGAATAAGAAATACAAAACTCTAATGTCTGGCATTAATGACTGACTAAGCTTCAGTGATCTACCAGAAAATCAAACACTTTATGACAGACATGGCAAAAATATGAGACAAAAACAGCAATTTTCTATAAAACCACGGACAGATGAGGTCTATCACACATGCTTCCATTTAAGTCAAAGTCTGCCTCTCAACCTGGTTTAATTTCACAGCAGCATCTACAGATGAACAAACAGAGCATGAAATGATAAGAAAAATGTGAACAAAGCACTTTAAGGTTGTTTTCCATCATTTCATTCACACTTCTTAAGAGCCTGTCTATTAAACATTCAAGAAAGTAACTACAAAATACCATTACAACCTAACTAACCATCAACGATAAATATTTAAATGTCATCTAGTTAACAGATTCATTAAATGATTACCCCACCACAGTATACTTGTTGCAAGTTGCTATGGTGACTGTTTACAAACGTATCCAATAAAAATTAAAATAGAAAAGGTCTGGTCATACCATCCTATAATCTAAAAAAATACAGTGCATTAATACTAAGTGAGATAAAAGAATTCTGTACAAGAAAAATAGACAATTGTCTCAAAAGGTCTTTAAAGGTCATTCGCCAAACAAAGCATGCACACAAATGTGCACATACACACACACACACACACACACACACACAAAATGAAAATATACTGTTTAAAGACAGGTATAAAGTATGTCTTAATGGCTTTATGATCCCAAACACTTCATTAATAGAGTGGTATAAACCATATGTGTATGTATGTATGGTATAAACCATACGTGTATGTATGTATATATATATATACATATATATATATATATATATATATATATATATATATATATATATATATATAGTACAGTTGTGTAAAATCTTACCATAACGGTTAATGTCCTTGCCTTCACCGCTGCAGTATTCCTTACTAATGGGATTCCCTGCTATGAAGCCCTCCATCCAGCCAGTTTACAAAAGATTTCCATTGCTTTAAAGTACGCTGAACATCACCTGCTTACTCCTTGCGTAAGGTAGGGTATAACATTGACATTCAGGTGTACCATTCTCAGAACAGATTGCCCCAGTAGAAACAGCAGTCCAAGGAAAACCAAAGAGAATCTGCACAGCCAAGAAGGGAAAAAGACCAGGGGGATGGAGGGAGGATGTGAATACTGCAGCGGTGAAGGCAAGGACATCTACCATTATGGTAAGATTTTACACAACTGTACTATGTCCTTACATTCACCGCTGCAGTATTCCTTACAAATGGGAGAGTGCCAACGCTCAAGAAGAAACTTGGGAGGAGGAAGCAGGAGAGTCCTCCAAGAAGCCATGAAGAATGGCAACAGCAAAACAAGCTCTAGCTCTGGAGATACCATCCAACTGGTAATGTTTAGTAATGGTATGCACAGAAGTCCAGCTAGCAGCTTCAAGAACAGAATTAGCATCTAAGCCTTTGAAAAAAGCACCAGAAGAAGCCACAGGTATAGTGGAATCAGCATTAATAGAAGAAGGAAGGCTCTTGCCATGAAAAGTATAACAAGAGGAAATAGCCTTTTCAATCACTACACTTAGTTTACACTCAGTTTCAGTTAGCAATGCACACACATATACTGCTTTGTCTTTAACTGTTATGTAGACTGCATTTCTCTATATTGCAATTACTGTATCACACTGTTCTCACTATTAACTCATGTGGCCAGTTTTTATCGCTAACTGTGCCATTTTTTTGTTAAATTTGTTAATTTATTTGTTAATTATTTGCTAATTATTGTTATATAACTAATTTCTTTACTGACTTGCTTTGTACATTGTTGAGTAATACATGTTCAAATTGATTATTTAATACTGTCTATTTGTATGTATGGAACTTTTCTCCCTGGCCTCCACTGAAAATGGGCCTTGTGCCCAGTCAGACATTACCTGGTAAACAAACAAAATAAATAAATAAATCCAAGTGGAAATAGTTTGCTTAGAAACAGCCAAACCTAAAGACCTAGGATAAAAGGAAACAAATAGCTTGTCAGACTTCCTGCTAGCTTTAGTTTTATTCAAATAAAATCTGAGCTGTCTATGCACATCTAAGTTATGTAGCACCCTCTCACTGTCAGATTGCAGAGAGGCAAAAAAGGTAGGCAAATTAATAGACTGATTAAGTGACAACTCGTTAACTACCTTGGGCATGAAAGAAGGATTAGTATGCAAGGACACCCTGTCCTCATGAGATATCAAAAAAGGTGGACAAGCCATAATGGCTTGCAACTCAGACACCCATCTGGCAGAAGTAAGAGCTAACAAAAGAACTGTCTTCCAAGAACAATGTTGCAAGGAAGCTGAAACAGCAGGCTCAAAAGGAGGCTGAGCCATTTTTTCCAGAACAAAATTAAGATCCCAGGGAGGAGGAACAGTCTTCCTGGGAGGTCTAATATTAAGAAATAAGGGACTGAAGGGACACCATCTGAAAGGAAAGCAGCTGCAGAAAGGTGTTCAGATAGGAGAGGTCTAGAATAGGTCTCCAAGTACCTTCTTTTCTGGGCACTAGAAACAGTCTTGAATAAAACTCTTTCCCCCTTTGGGACACAGGCACTTCTTGAATACTAACCTGAGACAAGAAGTCCTGAAGAACCTCTGGGAAAAATGAAGCTGTTCCTGAGGAGGCTGAGGAATGTCCATAAAAGGAGGATGGGAAATCCAGACCATGAAGTACCCTTGACGAACGATTGACAAAACCCAAGAATCCTGGCTGATCTGGAGCCAAACACGAAGAGAAAGTGAAAGGCAAAGAGACAAAGGAATGTGACAGGGAATGGGTGGACAGTCAGATAGTACCTGGTTTGTCAGGAAAGGAAGGCTTAAGAATCCCTGCAGTCTCAGTGGCTTTAGCAGCAGGAGTCCATTTACTACCCCTTTTACCTTTAGAAGGATGACGAGACTGCCTATAAACAAAGGCTGGTTTAGAAGGATAGTTTCACTGAAATTAAGGCACATGAGAAACAAAGACATGCTTAAGCTCCTGTAAAGCCTAACCCTTGTCCTAAAGAGATTTAAATAAACCTGCAGCCGCTTCACCAAACAAAAGAGTATTATTCAGAAAAGCATCCAGCAACTTAGCCTTAATATCATCAGGCAAAGGTTGAAGCCGAAGCCATGAATATATCCTCAGAACCCAGCCAGAAGCTGCAGCCCTTGAAGAGGCATCTGCTGCATCATAACTACATTTGATAGAATGTTGAACTACCTGAGAGGAAGTCCCAAGCAAGGAAAGAGCAGAAGATTTACCCTCAGAGTCTGGAAGATCAGAAAGAACCTGACAGGCCTGAGAAAGAAGAGCCGAGACATACCTAGGCATATAGGTCTGATAATTAATAGCCCTAAAAGCCAGGGTAGAGGAAGTACAAACTTTTTTACCCAGCCTATCCATTGTCCTACTGTCCTTGTCAGAAGGCAATAACTTGGATGAAGGAAGCAACTGAGATGGCTTATCAGTGGCTACAGACACCACAGAGGGGTCAGCAGCAGAACATTTAAACAAAAAGGAACAATCCTCTGGGAGCAGGGGGCAGAGAATCCGGCACTTTAGAGGCAGTGGAAAAAACATCCAATAAAGCAGGCAAGACAGCAGGAATGGCCACAGGTTTAGGAGATTCCATTTGCAATAACTCATATTACCTCTTACGGATATCCAAAATCTGGGCACGATCACACTTAAAAAAGTCCATCATCCGAGTGATCATGTCCCCAAAGGAAATTTCCTCAGAGGGATTATCAAGAGTATGAGAATTCTCCTTCTCAGGGGTCTATATTATAACATCGAAGTCTAAAAACATTGAATGTTATAATATCAAACCCATTCAATCGAAACACCAGAAAACTGAACAGTCAGAATAGCGAATTTTTTCTCAGGGAAAAAATTAGCTGTTCTGACAAACATACACACAACTCAAGCAGACCAAAATAAATAATCCACACACATACACTTCACAAAACCCTACACTAAACCAGACATACACCACTAGCTATCCACTTACCTTAACCTAACCCTAACCCTAAGATCCCTAACTATCGCACACTCACCTTATCCGCTCCCTAACCCTAAATCACCTACCCCACCCTAACCCTCATGTCCACACAATCGCACATTTACCTGACCTGCGCCCTAACCCTAACTCACCTAACCCATGCCCAATCACACACTCATCTTCATTCGCACACTTACCTTAACCCGGTCCGTAACCTTTGCTTCACAGTTGAGGAAATAGCGAAGCTGCAGAAACGGCCCACTGAATGCTTTCCCTAGGAAAGTATTCGGTGTTCTGCAGCTTTGCTATTTCAAGTGTTTGCTCTACTGGGTTCGATATTATAACATTCTAACTTTTTAGACTTTGATGTTATAATATAGACCCCCTCCTCAGACTTGTAGTCTAAAGGAGAAGGAATCTGGGTAGAATAAGCAAGGGAGTCATCATCAGAATCCACCTCAGAAGAATGGAATTCTCTGGGCCTGTTAGGGGAAGAGGTGGACCAAGAAGGAACAGGAACTGAAACTCCTTGAAGAAGCTGCAACGACAGTAAAGTATTAAATAACCCCTGAGTAAAAGCCTGCCACTCACTTTGTGGATCTCTAGGAGCCGAAGAGATATGGTTAGTTTTCTGTTTCTTCTTCAAAGAGACAGCCATCCTGGAAATCTGAGAAGGCCAAGACTCAGAATGGCATTCTACAACTGCAGTAGGAACCTGTTCCCAAAAGAGAAACTGCAGAATCCCATTAGACCCCTCAGAAACAGTCAACCAAGGTACAGACGCCTGCAAAGCCTCATCGGATATGCTGCCTGCCAGATCTTCACCGGCTTCCAACCCAGACATGGTAGAAACGTCTGACAAAACAACCGGGTGAGCTTCTGGGTGCATAATAACCTCAGGAGAAACACCCGGCAGAGACTGGACAGTGGAAGATTCTAGCCTTACCTTATGCACCCTCTTCTTTCCAAATGCCTGACACTCAGGGCAGGAAGTTCTACCCATAGTACCCGCAGCAAGAAGCTTAAGTTGTTGGTTCTCAAGGTACAAGGAAAGGGAAGAAAGCCTACTACAAAGAGTTTGGTGACAAATGCCTGACAAATTGAACAAGACATATGGTCATGAGCAGCACCAAGGCAAAAAAGACACTTATCATGATGGTTTTTATGGGGAATCAGTCTCCAAGACTGGAATTTACCCTTCTTGGATGACATTAACTCCAAACAGAGCTAAATAAACAGAAAAAGCAACCAAAAACCCAACTGGGTACTTATCTACAGCTGCGAGGACTCCAGCAAACAGGAGTAAGCACAGAAAAGCCAATAAACAGAAAAATGGTAAAACAAATTGATGTATGCAACAGACCAGCAGTTAAAACATCATTCAGATTGGTGGCAAAAAAGTTCTGAGGATGGTACGCCTGAATGTCACCTTTATACCCTACCTTACGCAAGGAGAATGCAGGTGATGTTCAGCATACCTTAAAGCAACAGAAATCTTTTGTAAACTGGCCGGATGGAGGACTTCACGGCAGGGAATCCCATTAGTAAGGAATACTGCAGTTGTGAATGTAAGGACATATGTATGTGTGTGTGTATATATATATATATATAGGGGAAGGAAGAGGAGGGGAGGGAGTTGAGTGTGGTGGCAAGGTATGCTGGGAAGGGTAGGAGGGATATGTAAGGTCTTGGCTAGGGAATGGGAGTTCTCAATGACACTGCAGTTGGTGTTGTTGCACATGCTATCACCTTTGACTGTAGTGTCCAGACAACCAGCTAGGGTTTTGGTACTAGGCATTTTCTGTCATAGAAGGTGAGTGCGGTGGAATGTTATAGTTTTTCCTTGCCTAAGTAAGTGTGTGTGTTAAGGGGGTTGTATTTGGGGACTCCGCAGTAGGCTGTAAAGCTTTTTTTTTTAATGTAAGTATTTATGATTCTAAGGTGTTCAGTCAAAAAACAGACAAAGAAATAAATATGCCTAAATTTTATGTGAAATACTAAAAATATATTAAATGTATGTATTTATTAAGTAGGCAAATTAACTTCATGGTGCTGTTTTCAGTTAAAGTTATGACTTAATAAGCACATGAATTCATTATGTGGAACTTGGTACAAATAAACGCATTTATATAAGAAGTGATATATTAACTTACTTGAGTTCTTTTTTTAGATGGGATCTAGAAAAGAAGCAATAAGAAAGTTTCCTTTTAAGTCAGCATTGTGTATAAGTTATGTTGCAGGCAGTGCCCTTTTCTGTTAGCAGGTATTTAAAACTTTATATTTTATACTTAAAAAAATAAATCGATAAATATTAGTAGAATCCAGTTTTAGCATGGGTTATTGTGACATGAGGTGCTGTAATAGTGCCACACTTCTGCTCATTTCTGTAAGGACTGGTAGCATGATGACTCAGGTTCCATCAGGTTGTGATGTTTCATTGTGATGTCCTGCAGCAGCTGCAAGTGTTGCTAGGCAGTGGAAGTCCTCAGACAGAGGTCTTGTCTTCAAAAAAAAAAAAATAACAAAAGTAATACTCAGCAAGGGTATGCATCCTTGAAGAGATGGGGTACATGTTAAATTAAGCATGATCTGTTCGAATGTTAAGCAGATCACTTGCTTGTAAGAAGGGAAAATAGGAGTTGTGAGTGCAAGAAAGTGTGATCCATTTGAATAGCGGATCGCATCTGCTGTGTGGACAGGGACCCCTGTGGTAGAGTTTACAGGAGGAGACCGACATTGAAGTTCACACTTCTCAGTCTTAAATAAATACAAGCCATTGTGAGTCAGCTTATTACCTCTCAAATACCACTGATGCTGTCTAAAAATTTTAGCTGTGCCTCCCTTAATCCCTTACACAACTGGTGACTCTTGCAGAAAAGTAGTGAATTGCAGTTATATAATGATGATAATTAGTTATAGACTTCTTTACTTCAGAAATGTGTATTAATTCACATTCTCTTAAGCTGTCAATGTCTCAAGTCAATGGTATCAATTATCCCTAAGTCAACAGTAGGTGCCATATTAAAAAAAAAAAAAAAGAAAAACTATGAAAGACAAAGAAATTGGAAGTGGCTTCTTGGTAGGTTTTCAGGACAAAAGCTATATAACCTGCTGGCACAAAAAAGCCGGTGGCCTATTCATGGGGATGTTATTTTAAGAAATTATATATAACAAAAAAAAAAACAAACAAAAAGGGGAGGATGCAGGATGGGTGTAGGTGGGATTGTGTAGGTATGGAGATATTATTATTTATTTATACAAGTGCATGTGAGTGAGTGAGTATGTATATATATATATATATATATATATATATATATATATATATATATATATATATATATATATATATATATTAATACATGTATATTCATTTGTCAACAGAAGAGAAGTCCTCAAATGTAGGGTTGATGGAGGATGTGGAAGAGGCTAGGGCCATAATTTCCTCCCAAACCCAAACACACACACATATATACATATATATATATATATATATATTTATATTTATGTGTGTGTGTGTGTGTGTGTCTATATATATATATATATATATATATAGAGAGAGAGAGAGAGAGAGAGAGACACACACAAAAAGACACTCTAAGACTGATAAGAGATTGGAAAAGGTGGAGTAGGGAATTAAGAAGGTTGGGTACGTGGAATACCATGAGTGTTAGCAGGTTGTCTGATGCACTGTTGTAGTTTTTCTTTTTGCAGGATGACACAGTTGGAGGATTTTGTGAGGAAGTGGTAAGAGTTGGTGTCACAGATGGATGAATTATTTTAAAGGGAGTCCAAGAGCAACCAAGGAGAAATGGTCAGAAGAGACAAGGTAAAATTGGAACAAGACATGGAAGACTCTGCATCCAGGAGGTAAATGTTCCAGCAGAGTCAAAGGGTGGTATCAGAGCCTAAGGTGCCATAGGAGCCAGCAAGAACAGGACAGGGGAGACAGATCGAGTTACCCTCAAATTCACAACATCAGCTGACAGATACTAATATTAATTTGCTTGAGGGCGGAGAGGAGTTTGAGAATACTTTTTGGATACTGACTTAATTATGACATTGCATGACTTGAATTCTAGAGATAGGTGTAGATTGCAGAGTTTGTTGTGGGTAAAGAGCAATAGAGGTCAATTGGATAAGGGAGTTCTGGAGGGCATCAGGATTTTCCACTGTTGTCAGGCAACAGGAGGTTAGACTTCGGGAGGCAATTATCAGATGATGGCTTGTTAGGGGATTGTAGGCCATTCTGCAGATTGGGATGACTGCTAAATTACCCCATAGTTACAGAAGGTGTGCAAATGGTGGCACCTGAGGTCAAGGAACGTATGGCATTTGGTAAGAGAGACTCAGTGTAGGCTGTAGATTTGGGACCATTTGGTTTGGGGGTTTGATTACTTCATGGTAGTGGTAATTGAGAAGGAGGCACAACAGGCATTGCCATTGTTATTTTGCTTCCTAATGGTCAGGGAGCCTCAGAGGTTTAAAGTTGGTAATGCCTGGCTATGGTATGCTCAATGCTTTCATAAGCTAAAGGCAGTGGACAAGTCTTTGGTCTGGGAGCACAGGAATCCTGATCTTGGATGGGGACCACTCTGAATAGGTTATCTAGTCTGAACAAGGAGCAGGCAAAGGGCATAGGAGGCAATGTTGGGCCTTCAATATGGGTAACTGTCTATGGTCCACACTTAGGTTTGCACAATGTGTGTTCTCATTGTTCCAGCCAGCACTCTGTGACCAAATGCTGGAGGAAGGATCCACTGGCTTGAATGAGAGTGGATACTTATGGGGCGGGACAGGGTGTGGAGTTTGGCGGTAAAGGGCAAGGGGGCAGAGGGGCAGTAGGAGAAGGACACCCCTCTGGAGGTGTCACCTGTTGGAGTGGGGCTGGTGCATTCACCTATATTGTAAATTGCTGTGGTACTACCCCAATTAGGAGGAGGCCGTAGTGGGGGGGGGGGGTAGATGTGGGTTTGTGGTGAAATCTATGGTGGATGGGTCAGTTTACAACTTTAAGAATTTGAAGTCATTTTGCAAGGAAAGAAGTAGTAGTTCAGGAGTTGTTGGATAAGGACTTGCAGACAGGTTATTATGTCCCTTGGATTTTCCACCAGTTGATAAATACTGCATATCCCCACTGGGCTTGGTGCCCGAGAAATTACCAAGAGAATTTACATGAATACATTACTTGTCTTTTCTATAAGGTGACTCCATCAACATCCTTTTGAATAAGACACACATGAATGCAGTATTCATCACTGGATTAGGGCATCTTTGGGTGGCTAAGCTGGACATTCAGTCAGCTTTTGGTTTATTGAGGGTGAGAGAGCAGTATTGGCTTATCTTGGACATGGATCTCAATGGGAGATTCTATTCTGACAAGGCCATGACTATGGGCTGTGCAGTTGCACATGCCCCTTTTGAAAAGTTCAGTATAGGTAAGCATTGGGTGTGGCAGCTTGGAGTACTTGGTATGAAGGTGGTGCATTATTTGGATGACTTTTTGCTGATTGGTGAAGGGAAAAAGTGGTAGTTAAAGGAAAGGCAGTGTTTTAGGAGGTGTGCCTGGAGCTTGGGATACCATTGGCAAAGGACAAGGTGGCTGGTTCAACTAAAATTCATAACCTTTTTAGGCTTAGGGTTGGATGCCAATTTGGACATGTTTAAACTGCCACACAACAAAGCAGCGAAAGTAAGAGAAAGAGTGGAGGCAATGGTGTCAAAGGTGAATATGCAGGTTAAAGACGTGATGGAGGTTTTGGGTTTATTAAATACTGCATGCAGAGCAGTAGGACTGGGGCATACTGTTATAAGAGTAGTGTCCAATCTTCTACAGGGTAGGAAGTGATAGCATCTTTGGGTGCAGATATGTAGGCTGGTCAGCCAAGATATGTCTGTTTGGCTGGAGTTTCTCCGGAGTTTTAATGGAGTATCTTTCTGACAAGCAGATTTGATGCCTTCACCAGATATCTACTTGTTTATGGATACAGCTGGGGTTAGGCATGAGGGGGGGGGGTTGTTTTGGTGTCAGGTGGTTTGCTGAAGCATGGCCAGAGGTGCAGATGATGAGTGACATAGGGATATCACTTTTTTAGAATTGATGCCCATTTGGGCATTGCTGTTAGCATGGAAGGGGGACTTTTGGGACAATAAGGTGATCTTTCCTTCAGATAATTTAGCAGAAGTTCAGGTTTTGATTAAGAAGTCAGCACATTCTAAATGGGTTCAAGTGTTGCTTAGAAAGAGTACTTTGTTTTTCTTGACCAGTAACCTTTCTTTTTCAGCTTAGCACATCCCTGGCTGTCAGCATCTTTAGGCTGATAGCTTGCTCTGCTTTCAGTTTTGCAGGTTTTGGCAGTTGGTACCCAAAAAGCAGGTAAGCCACTCTGTTCTACCCAGAAAGGTGTGGGGGATTGGTTGAGCATGGCAAATTGGCTGATTATGTAATCCTGGTCCAAAGTTACAAAAAGGCATATGTTAAGGCATTGGTAGTTTTTTCAACAGTTTGCAAGTAGCTTGTCACTAAATATGAGGTCTTGGCCAATCCAGTTTGAGTTGAGTTTTTTGGTTCATAGGTGGATAATTGGTGAGTCAGTCAGGATGGATATGGTTTAACTAGTTGCTGGAAGCACTGCAGCAAATCCTTTGGGTTTATGAGATGTGACTAAGGACTGGAGGGTAGGAAGGTTGGAGGAGGTGGGAGAGAGTTCTGCCAAAGAAAGGGGGCAATATGCTACCATTAGGTAAGCAAATGTTGTCCGTATTGTTAACTAGTTTAGAGAAGGTAGTGCATTCACAATTTAATTACGTGTTGAGGGACACATTGGAGGTTTTCATATATGTTGGAGTATTTCAGGTTAGTGAACTGTTGAGCCAGCTGAAGTGGAAAGATCTAAAAATTACTTCAGCAAGGGGTGTTCATTTGGTTACACTGTTCTAAAACTGATCAAGTGGGATAAAGTAAGCAGGTGTTTTTTGCCAAAGAGTGGCATGTGTTTATTATGTCCAGTGGTGTGGACTAGAGATTGGTGGGAGGCATCAGATAAGTGGCAGGAAAGTTTAGTTTTCAGGGATTTAAAAGGGAAGATGGTGGATGCTAGGAAGTTTGTGTCTAGGATATAGATGGTGTAGACAGTGTAGAAGGTGATGGTGGATAATTATGTCACACATTCCTTTTGGCAGGTAGGGTGTTGGATTTGGCTGAAGAAGCTAGGTTGGTGGAAGTGATCAAAAGAGTTGGGAGGAGGAATTCTAGAGCATTTTTTACTTAAATTCATTAATGCAAATAAAATGTATAAAAAAGCAGAATAAATCAAGGGGAATTGGGGCACTCTGGTTAACTGAGTTAGGAGGTTAGTGGTGCCTGCTTCTTTTGTAGATAAAAAGCTAGTTGTTTACCTACTAGGTGGCTAGAAGAGCTGAAATTCATCCCGGTAGAGTAAATCTGAGCCTGGACTCAGTACATTGGTGAGGTAAGCAGTTGTGCCACTTATTACCATTGCTGGAAAAAGTAAGGCAGCAATTTGGCTGCCCAACTGGGATAGTCATACATTTGGATGGTAACAACATTGCTGGTATTCCTAAAAGGAGGCTGCTTACATGTTTGTTAAGGGATTTCTCACTTGTGCAGAGATTTCTGGAGGCTAAGGTTATATGGTTGACTATAATTCCTTGATTGGTTTGGAGGGGGCCTGACAAGTTCATGGCAACGGAAGTGTCTAGGAGGTTTCATAATCATAGGGTGGCTAGGGAGAGTAGTGCACTAGGGGGTTTTGTAATGGATCACTGGAATTTTGCAGATAGGGATCTGACATGGTTCTGTGGTGACGGAGTTCATTTTCATGATATTGGGTTGGACATGTTTAATATGTATAATGTCTTTGTTTTTATAAGAATTGTTTGATGATTTAAAGTGTTAGAAAGGGGAACAGGCTGTGAGCAACCTGGCAGGTGTAAGAACGGCCCTAGTAGTTGTGCAAAAGCGGGTAGGCTGTTGCTTCTCCCCTCTCTGTGGTTGCCACTTATTATGCTGTCTGTTGGACAGCAGGGAGACAGCGTAATATGTTATAGTGAGTGGTCTAACATGCTGTCAATATAAAGAGGTGTTGTTGAATTTTATCAAGTGTTTTAAAAGGAGGTGAGTGTCCAGTTGCACTGTGGTGTAATACTGAAATGCTTACTTGTTCTTAATAAAGTTAGTACTTTGTTTTATATATATTTTATACACACACACACACACATATATATATATATATATATATATATATATATATATATATGTGTGTGTGTATATATATATATATATATATATATATATATATATATATATATCTTGTACTGCAATAAATCTGGTCATGAAGCAGTGAAGCCAAGATACTTGCCAAGTGTGTCACTGATGGGGATATGGTAGCCCAGTGACTAAAGTTAGTAGGCTAATCTTCCTCAACTCTCTGTTTGCAGTTGGTACTCTCTTTGGTTCAGATGAGTGACACTATGCTGCCTGGTGGAGTTAAAGTTGTTTAGAACTGTGGGATGCTGTTAGTATGTTACAATGAGTGGTCTAACATTTTGCCAAAACTCTGTAAAGAGGTATTGTTGAATTTTATCAAGTGTTGTAAAAGGAGGTCTAACATGCTGCCCATCTGCATAATGGAGTAATGCTGATGTGTTTACTAATTGATGAAGCAGGTTCCAAAGTCAAGAGAGTTGTCAAGTGTGTCATTTGATGGGGAAGGAATAGCCAAGTGGCAAATCAGCACTGTGCTATACTGTACTGATCACTTCTCTTTATTCTGTTATTAGTCATCCACATGCAGTTGTGTCAGTAGAAAATGTCAAAAGTGATGTAGTAAGATACCATAACATGATCTACGTCGTACTATTCAAACAATAGTTCACATCTTTTTAACATTTGCAACAATATTATAAAGAGTAAAACACTGACACCATATAGAGGAGGCCTCAAATTATATTTTAAAATAAGGAAATCCATAATTTTAATGCAGGCTGGTGGTACCTGTGTTTCTAGTTAGAGCTTTAAAAAAATAGTAGTTTGCAGACAAGAAGAGACTGGTGCATCTGTTCTCATGGCAAAGTATTTGTTACTCTTTCACCAGCATGCTTTTTATGCTCTGAGGGTACCGTAGGTATACAGCACTGTAGCAATTCAGCAGCAAGAAAACTGAGTGCAGATGTAGTAAATTCCTGATTCATTCTGGCACATGACATGTATCATGGAGTAAGAGAGACATTGCACATTTTACAGCTCACTCTACTTTAAGTGGTGGAAGAAGGTTTCATTTCGACAGAGATCAGCACTACATTAACAAGAAGCCGAGGGTTGGCATCATCATTAAGGTGTTCACCTCCCAAACACAAGGTACAGTGTTTGATTCTCCTTGAGAGAAATCGGCTGGGCTTAACATGGTCCGCAAGGGCAGTCAGCCTAAAACTTGCTTATGAACCTAAAAGAGCTTTCTGGGGCAACAGAAATACATTTTACATGCCTGTAAACTGTGAAGTTTTTCTCCTGGATGAAGAACGTTGCTGACGTAATACGAGGTTGGAGGGGCCACACCTACACAGCAACCAAACTAAGTACTAAACTAACTACATACTGCATTATGAACAGAATTTGCTATATAATTCCAGTAAAGTTATGGTCTAATTGCCCACCTTTATGGAATCTTTGGAACAATGTATTATTGGATGTGAGCCAGAAGAAAGGCATGGTAGTGGAAAAAATATTAAACAGGTACAAATGCAACAGGAGGGATGGACAGAAAAATATGCTTTTTAAACAGATAATGAGACAAGTGTTATAATGAATGCATTACAATTATGGATTTACTTATTTTAAAACATCATTTGAGGCATAAGCTATATGATGTTAATGTTTTATTCTTTATAATATTTCAGTATTGCTGACCTGTAAATGATTTCAGTTTGTTTCCTTTGATTACTTGTTCTGTATCATTAGTATTATGTCACAGTTATACAGAAAAAAATCATCAGCAAAACAACACAGCAATGAAAGCATGACTGTTTGGCACAACCCCAACAATTACATACACATGCGGAATTCAGCAAAGAAAAGTTGTGCTGAAGCAATGTTGACACTAATATGAATACATTCACAATAGCACAGAAAGTAGGTCTGTTAACAGATCTGACCTTTCCTTAGCCTCTACCACTTTCTTGTAATCATAATACTGACAAGTCTTATACATCAGTCACACAGGAGTCTCCCAGTAAAGGATACAACAAAACATTTTTATCACTACATCTAAATTAAATCACTGTATTTCTACCAAGTATGGACAGTCACTAGAAGACACCAAAATAAATTATTTCACTGATTAATAGTCATTTCCACTAATGCTGTAATGTTTTCCTGTTTAGAAATGACAACTTACAGTATTGGCCAAAGCATAGCAATATGCTCAGCACATGAATAAAACAAGCAAACTCAGTAATCATAAATCATAATTGTGCCAAATTAATTTAAAATATTTTCATTATTTTTTCTTACTTTAAAAGAAATCTGCAATGTCCAAAGCAATTTGCCCCGTAACTCAAATAATGCCATGGTAATATACCACTCTTAAAACTCACATAAGTTCGTGGTCCTTTATGAGTTTTATTTGCAGATGAAGCCCTTATACGTTTATCTCTATGAATTGCAGTAATACATGAATGTGCATTGTACCTTATGCATGCAATTGGTCTCTGTACTTGTGTACACATAACGTGTATCTTCAGTTCATTTACACATTTGCCATACATATATATAGGACTGTTTATCAACACGTCTGCACATTTCTACAGTCAGTGAGAACAGCATCCTGTGATTGCATTTGCATATCAGTGTAGCACCACTCTTTGTGGATTACTGCTACACACATCCAAAACATGTGAGTATGAATTCCACCTTAAATCTGTATCCTTTCAGTTTCTGTTCCATGGTCACTGTCCTCCCCTGAATTTAAAAATTCACTTATAATTCCTTTATTATGTATTATGGCTCAGAAATCATAATGCAACTTCTCTGCTTAAAACATCCATTATTCTAGTTACAGTGCATGACCCACTTGAACTCATACATGTGCAACTCACTATAAAAAATATTGAAGAGATCATATGATCGAGTTTCCGAAAACTTGAACATGAACAAAAAAAAAAAAATCTACCTTTTTCATGTTTTTGCATGGCGGCAAGCCTCCCTGCACGCCCCACTACAAATTATATATACCAATTCTGGGACTGTACTACAGTGAGGAAAAGGGTAAATTTCCTGATCCTCTCTGTACAGTGATCTCTAGTCAAAAGTTTCAAGTTTTCAAAAATTCGATCATATCGTCCTGACCATTTGGAGTTCGAGTTTGTGTAAACTAGATCAACTCATAGGGACCCCTCATACTATATCCTTATACATTCCCCTCCATGTCCCAGGAAATCTATACTACCTATCTCAAGGTACTAGAGTGCCTCACCATTCAACCCAATACAATCTTCATGGGGGATCTCAACTAACCCTCTATAGACTGGGAATCCTACACCACTTTTAATGCATGCCCCAGTAATAACTAAGTTTTGCTAATACCAACATTCTGAAATGGTTGGTCCATTCTCCTGCCAGGGTTATAAACATAATCGAGTTGTACTTCGGACATGGGGGAGTGATGTTCCTTACCTAATGTAATATCTACACCGTCAGGTCTGACCATAAGGCAGTATTGTTTGAAATAAAAATGAAATCTGGGGACCCATGAAAAAAAACTTTAGGAACTATTCCAAGGCTAACCTTTCTCTATTAAGTGATGTCTTGGCTAAATTACAATCACCCCAAACCCAGTAAACACCATAGCATATGTTAAGCTATTTACAAAATCTCTGTACAGCCATATTGATAGCTGTATACAGTGAGCTGTGCCCACTCATATTGAGAATAAGACAAACTCAAAAGACAAGCCAGCTTGATGGAATCCCCATATCAATCAGTTATACAACAAAAGAAACAAAATCTTGGCTAAGCATAGGATGAACAAAGCCCTACAGATTGAAAGCCCCCTGACCAATCTAAACAGGCAGCTCAGAGGGTTAATTAATACCTCAAAGGCTCATTTGAATAATAAATAGCCTCTCAGGCAAAGGACAACCACAAAGCTTTCTACAACTTTATCTGTAACCTAAAGGAAACTACTCAGCAATGCAGTGAACTTATTCTAAATGGGATTACTCACACTGAACAGGAAGCCATTACCAATGTTTTGTTGACAGGTTCAGCTCAAATTTCTCCCCCCACTTCCCCCGATAGTCCAAAAGAAATATCATATACTACAATCCCCCTGACCATTACTAGGGAACAGGTCATCAATGTGCTTTCCAAGGCCAAAAACACTGCATTGATGGACTCTGATAACATCCCTGGATGCTCAATAAATAGCATGAAACATGACCTCTCTGGTCCACTTGAATAACTTTTCAACTTTAACCTACAATCAGGTTTTGTGCTCATGGAATGGAAGATGGCTACCATCATTCCACTTGCTCAAAGGAAGTCCAGCCACTGATCCGGGTAAGTACAAGCTCATAAGTCTGACCAGCCGAATATGTAAAGCCATGGAAAGAAACACCATGGACATGATAAATGAGGACATAGGTAACCTGTAAATGCTGAACCACTCACAGTTTAGCTTTGTTAAAGAAAGGTCATGCCTATTAAATTTGTTGGACTTCTTTGAGAGGGTCACCAAAGTAATGGATGAAGGCAAAACTGTGCACATAGCTTTCCTTGACATGGCCAAAGCTTTTAATTCAATACCCAACTCAGGCATTGTAGACAAGCTCGCTAATTTAGATATAAACCCTTTTGTCGCCCACTGTAGAGCAAACTGGCTCACTGATAGGACCCAGGAGGTCAAAATAGGTGAGTCCACCTAAAAAGAGGCCAGTCACTACTGGAAATTCCCAGGGCTCAGTACAGGGCCTGCTCCTTTTTGGCATCTGTTTTCTGAAATGGAAGCAAATGCTGAAAGTTTATGGCTGACTAAGTTTGCAGATTATTGCAAGCAGGGGGTTATTATCAAATTCCTGCAGACACTAACATATTTCAAGAAAGCCTATCTCTGACTAACAAATAGTGCCAAACCATGGTCTCACACCCAGTGCTAAGTAATGTATAATTATAATCTTTGGGACGTCAACCATCCCAAATAATTACCATGTTAATAATATGACCCTAGGAGTTGACCAAGTGGTCAGGGATCTGGGTACACACATTAGGCAGTAGCCTTACCTTCAAGTGGCCACAGTGTTGAGGCAATCCTTTTATGTTGCGCAACTTATATGTAAGGGCATGGCATCTAGGTCCAAAGTGGTCGGTATCCCACTGTACTCTGCCCTTGTCAGACCAGACATAGAGTACAATGCTCCCTTTGGTATGTACCTGATCAGACTTATGGTGCGACTAGAATGACCTCGGTGTTTTCTTACAAAAAGAATACAAGAATGTAATGATAAAACATTACTATACAAAATGACTGGAAAATCTAATAGATGAAAAATATTAAAACTACAAAAATAAAATAATGTTGTAATCAGAAAGTAGACTGTAAAGATTGTTTGTGGAGACTGGTAATAAATAAATTGCCAGTAAAACCAAATATGCCATATAAAAAGAAAAGTGATACAACATTGTCAGTAAGAAGAAACCACAAGCATATCATTTTGAAATGTAAAAGAGTAAAAAAGTTATGGGGAAAAACTCTAAAGAAGATTTTATTGAAGATAGAAAATAAGTTAATAAAATAAACATGAATATGATTAACTATGGTTATTATAAGAGCAGAAGTAAAAGTATGTTAAAAGAATAGATAAAATGTTATTTTATGTTATATGGGTCATATGGAATGAAAGAATAAATTAAATTATGTTTAACAGTAAATGCATTTTAGCAACAATAGTAAGTAAAATTAGATGGTGTTTATAAAAAAAAAGAGTACGGATCTAATAGGGATGAATATTTTGCATGATCGTAAAGAAATTTCTGAATATGTGTAACTAGAGTTGTATATTTATGTATTTCTACATATGTAAATATTTGTAAATAAGAGTTATTTGTGTTTATACATAAAGGATCCCTACTCTCCAAATGAGCTAGCACTAACTCAAGCAGATGGGACCTTGGTTTAACACCTTACCCAAAGGATGGCACACTCAGGAGAGCAGCACCCCCTTATGCTGCAGCCCAGTGCCAGCAGTTGATCTGCATGGTGTCAGAATATAACTCACAGCCTTCTGTACCATTGGCAATCATGCCACATGTTGTGCCACTGATGTAAAGAAGAAGATGTGCTGGCTGACTGGGCAGAGATGATGCCTGAAAGAATATGAGGAAGACAAAGAAAAGAAACTGTAAGACATCTGGGTCAGTGGGTGTCAGCTGCGAAGTGGGAGAAGAGGGTCAGAAGTAACGCATGGATAGGTGTATTTCCAACTGCATTGCTAAAGCCTTAAGTTAACATTTAGAGGAGGCTACATCCTAGAGTTGTGGTAATAATAAAGCGGATCTGGACAGTTATAAGTGCATACGTTTTTGTCTGTTTCTGGGTAGTGTTTCAGCTGTTACAATTCTATACTGGATGTAACAATGGAATTTGTGTTAGTGTACTGTTACAGGAAAAAATGAATGCAAAGAATACTTTTGACCAATATGTGTTTATTGTTGTAAGAAACCCCTTCTATATTACACAGCTTATAAACAAAGGGATTGTGTCTAGATCTAAGGATGTCATTTTCCCCCATTACTCATCTCTCACTGCATCAGTCATTGAATATTATGGTCCCTTTGGGAGGTATCTGTCCAGAGACATGCAACAACAGGAATGCTGACACAGATACTTTATTTAAAGGATACAAAGCCTAAACAACATATCCTACACAGACTGACTCAGAGCCCTGTCATTACACTCAGTATCCTACAGACTGCTAAAAGGTGACCTGAGTCTGAGATATAAGACATCCTTCAACCCCTTACTAATGGGTTTACTACACATCAGCAAGTCAATGGCATCAGAAATACTCATTCTGCAGATCTAAACCTCTTCAGCAGCATCAACAGAACAGTTTGGAGGGGCAAGTATGTTTCACAGAGGATTCCACTGTTGTGGAACAGACTCCCCATCCACATAAAACAAAGTTCATCCCTGTCCATGTTCAAGTGCAATTTAGATCTATGGATGGAAAACACAAATTTGATGCCAGGACTAATTCCTGTACTACTAATGGACAGATGCAACTCCTAAATGCTTTATCCCATGTATGGGTCCTCTCAAATTATCTATGGTATGATCACAGTTATTTTTATTAGATGTAATACATAATTATCGACAATGGGATGTGTAAGGCTGATCTATACCAAATGGGTAAGGTTATTTTGAGCACAAAAGGGAAACAGGCTAAGCTTAAAATTGCCTGCAAGGACAGATAACCTAGTACTTACCTATACGCCTATGATCCTATTAATAAAGAGGAGAAAAATATGTGTGAAAGCCAGATAGCACAGAACTAAATATAATTAAACTACAGAATCTACTGATGAGGATAATTGTGCCCAAAACTTCCTAATGCCACCATCCATCTATCAGTGGCAAGCAATGTTAGACTTGTACCAAAACTGTGCATAACAGATCCACTAACCATAGACAGACTAGTAACTATACATAGGCAAGATGGCTGATGGTCTTTTCTTTTCATGGCATACCACTTCAAGAAAGAAGATCACTTCTACTGGAAGATGACCAATCATATTCACACTGTCTAACAGAGATGACCAATCAATTTTTACTACAGAATGACCAATTATTAAGACAATCCAATACTTTTAAACAAAGCAAGTGTTGATAATATGGCATTTCAAGCCAAAGAACACTTAAAGGACATATCAGGTTCACTGTATGTGTAGTCCAGAATAAGAGGAGTAGCTAGTGTGGGGCAAAGAGGCAGCTGCTGAGTATAGGGGTCTAAGGGGCATGACCACGAAATGTTGATCAACTGGCAGTGCAATACTGGTATTCATTTCTGTATGGCATTTCTGAATGTTGGTACAAAACAAATTTCAATACTGCTTATGTGTTCAAGTCTGCAGGACTGAAGCACTTCAATCCTCAAGTGCATTAAAAGTTGTAGCAGATGTCTTGCAACAGTTTCAAAAGTAGAAAGGACCTTTTTTTATACTCATTAACTTGAAAATGAGGGACACCAGATCCAGGAATGGCACTGAATGCTAGATGAGCCAGTTAGGCTCTGCTGACATTGTCCACATAAATACAACACTGAATGCTTGCAAATGGTGACTTCTGAATGTGAAGCTATATGAATGTGTAATGTGTGCATAGTGAACTATTAAAATTGATATTTACATATTAAATTGAAACTAAATGCAGAATAGTGAGATATTTCACTTCTTAACAGGCAATTCATGGATTCAAAAACAATGATGCAAAGGATAAGAACACCAAAAATTGCTTAATAATTAGTGCAGTTAAATTAGGTCAGGGCATGAAAGACTACTTGGAAAACAGAGCCTTTAAAAAAGGATTATTAAATGAAAGATACTACTGTTAATTGAGTAATTGAGTTTAATCCAGTCAAATGCAAACAGTGATGTGTAGCACGTATGCAGAGTTACACATACAGAACTGATCTGCATATTGAGGGGGTGCATCAGTGTATATGAGTTTGTGGTAAGTTAAGCAGTGATGTAACATAGTAAGTTATGGACTTTGTGTATTTACAGTGTAGACACAAGCAACACAGTCCGATCACTATGCATCTCAGGTGTTAAACACTCTCTTGTGCTGGGATTGATAGTGACATATAAAGGAATGTTGGATAACTAAGTTAGGATATGTTTGATGTGTGAGTATAGGGCTTCTACATTGCTTGTAGCTGAGAAGGACCTGCTTTTTTCCCATGCTGCTAGTTGCTGTCTGAGTTATAGTATTGTCCCTTAATGGCCTTGTCTGCACTGCATGGCTGTCTGAGTTATTGTATTGTCTCTTAATGTTGGCCTTGTCTGCACTGCATGGCTGTCTGAGTTATAGTATTGTCTCTTAATGTTGGCCTTGTCTGCACTGCATGGCTGTCTGAGTTATAGTATTGTCTCTTAATGTCGGCCTTGTCTGCACTGGCACAGGTCTGACAAACTGGATGAGAAGCTGGTGGCTACAGCAGGATGAAACACTGATGATTTTAGAAGCTATTATACAATCAAGGATTTTTATTATTCAAAAATGTGCAAGCTGATTGAACAACTAATAAAAACGCTTATTGAAATCCAGCATTACTCGTGAAAATTAGTCCGGTAGCCATGTTTAATTTAACAGCATGTTTACCAAACTCACTGATACCTCAAGAGGCCTCTGCCACTGTCTGAAACATTGGATCATACATACTGAGAAAGAAAGAAAGCAAACTACACCTTACATTGTGCTGTTATGATTGCTCGCTGCCAAACAAAATGCCAAGCATCAGCAGTAAGACACTCTGCAAGCATATTTGCCTTATTAAAAACCAAGTTAAAAAAAATGTCGACTTCGGATGTCAGAACAGTAAGCATCTCTAGCAAAACATCCCATGTGACTAAAGGTAAAAGAGTCAGGGAAGTTATGTTCTGTCACAGAATCACCACGTCAAATGAATGCTGACAGGAAAGAAGCTGAGTAAGAACATTAAAGTCCACTTAAACAATGGCATTATTTAACACAGGTAAGCAATTTCTTTTTTAAATAATGTCATTGTGCAGTAGCAATAATCCAATCCTGTGTGTGGGTACTTCAGGATTAACCCATGGCCATCTTTGCCCTCATGATCACACCACACCAACCATGGGTATATCCTGATACAATAACACACAGGCATGGAGCATTGTTAATTTAGAGTACTGTTTATGGTGGGTGAAGTGGTAAGTAGAATAAAGATTGTTTAATGTGTTAAAATTGTTGGAAGACACCAATGC
>NC_056731.1:1659101321-1659113821 GCF_019279795.1 Protopterus annectens | reverse complement strand
CTAGAATGCAATATAGATGGAAAAAAACAAATAAATACATCAGCTTTTAATTTGTGGAAGAAAGCATTTTGCAGTGGACAAAAGAGTATAAGTTATGATGCCTGACATGTTAAGGATAAAAGCTGGAGGAGTTATAGAGATGAAAGTGGGAAATTGAGTAAATAAGGGTGAAAAATGTTTACATAGGAATACGCGAGTTAAAGAAAAAGGGAAGACATTAGTGGAAAGTATGAGATGAGATGAAATGGGAGAAAACATGAAGGGAAGAAAGGGGTGCAAGTGAAGCCTAGTGTTGCGCATGAGCAGAGCCAGTTGTTAGTTAAGTGTGCCTTGAGAAGCTGCTTAAACTTGAATGGATTTGTGATTTTCTGGATATGTTGAGGGATGGCATTCCAGTTCCTTGATTGTAGGATTAGAGTAAAGAGAATCACCAAAAGTGTTGTTAAATTTTGTGACTTTTATTAGTAATTTATCTGATGTTAAGCCATGGTGGTGCAGTTGTAGCATTGTTGCCTTTCAGCAAGAGGTTCTCCCATTCGATTCTCGGCTGGAGCGCCTTCTGTGTGGAGTCTGCATGTCCTCTCCGCAGTCGAGTGGTGTTCGAAAGACATGCGCAGAATAGCCATGTCTTCGTTGAAGGTTGGGCGTCGAGCTGGCACCCGTAAAAAATCTACTGCCAATCATTAGCGGACCAGAGTTCCGCTGTGGCGACCCCTAACTGAGAAAAGCCAAAAGAAGAACAACATTAGTTATTTATCTGATGACCTTAGGGTTCTGTTATTGGAATAGGGTTCTAGTGGATGATCACTTTTCTGGTTGGTATGTTATGGTACAGGCAGTTGTGAGTTGATTGAGGGATAGGAGGTTGGGTAGTAATAGCTAGTTTAGTTGGTGAAGAGTTATACCATACAACTGCAAAATGTGGTGTGATACAAATGTGTATAATACACTGAAATATAATGCTTTACAGAGTGAAATTTGACTGTACTTGAAATATGTGAACAAAGCAAGAGTATTTTATCCGTTGACAGCTCTGATGGTGTAGCATGACAGAGTACAGACTACAGCCTTGTTAATATGGGGGGAGGGGAGAAATAATGATGTTTTGCCTGCTTGCCTCTCTTCAGAGAGCAGAAATGGGGTGATGTGCTGATTAAAGTATTCTGCATAATCAGTGCTGGTGGAGGCTGGGGTGAAAGCTACAAGGCTGGGATTGTGAGTGATTATGGGAAGTGTTGCCACTCTGGAAGAGGTACAGAATGTCTCAAGGCCATGCCAGTTTGCAAACAGGGATTTGCAAACAGTACGTCAGGGCACAGAGGTAAAGGACCTCTACCAGCATATAACGCTATCAGTAGCTATGCCCCTCTGACCACCTCAGCATCCACAAAACTCACTCTGTCCAGATATTTGGTGTGGTTCTGGCAGTAGGGAGACTATCCCAGTTAATTCTGCTAAATACATGGATAAAGGTGATACAGGAGGTACTCATGGGGGATGGCATGGTGCTGCTGCAGATGTGCATAACTAACTTGTTCTTGTGAAGGAACAAAGCAAAAAAAGGATATTTAACATACGTATAGCAACGTGTCCATCAAAGACCAAGTACTGCACATTTCTGATAACAAACCAACCAGAAAATGCTTACATGGCTTTAAAGTGTCCAGACAGTTAAAGTGAAACAACATGAATCCAACTCAAGCCACAGCCAGCTTATTCATCCCCTAACTTCAACAAAGAAGTGTCTGGTAAACAACAGATGTGTACTCCTTACATATCATAACTCAAAAATGATGGCTAGAAATGTATACATTTATACCAAAATATAGATTTAGTATGTATGTATGCATGTAGAGATACGAATGTCGCATCTTGTGAAATGGAACTGATTTGATCTGAATAATACGTATTGATAGATATAAATAAAAAATAACACACATCGTGTATGCAGAGGTGTGTGTGTGTGTGTGTGTGTGTGTGTGTGTGTGTGTGTGTGTGTGTGTGTGTGTGTGTGTGTGTGTGTGTACACTAAGAAGAATAAAACAGTGAACAATAAAGTCCAGCCAAGAATTCACATCCATCTTGGGCCCTGTGGTGCACAGGGATAAAAACCTTGACCCTGCTTCAAATGACCTATGTCCTACTAGCAGCATGAGCAGTGAAGGGACTGTGTGAGGAGGATGAGAGTAATTGGCCAACACACTGGCTTGGCTATTCTGGGTGAAAGGAGCCTACCAAAGCTTGAAGGATGGACAAGCTCTGTTCTAAGCCATACACTATTTGGTCAGGAAGTTGTGCATATGCAGAAAGATGCATGGCCTTCCAAAGTCAGCAATTGTAGAGCTTGCAAGGCTGCTGTAGAGTGGTGGAGGTTAAGACACATTCCCCAGTGGCATTACCAATGTCCTCAAACAGCCCGTTGACATGGGTCACATTGAGTCCAGGGGAGACTAAGGCAGGTCCAGCAGACCCACTGAATGAGGAGACTATCTGGTGACAGCTGAAGGTCAGCATGTGGGAGGTTAATGAAAAATATTCTCATCCATTTATTTTATGAGATGTACAGTAAATCATTCGTGTTGTTATTACTGTTACTCCACTAGAATCTTAATAGTGTGCTCATTCTCTCTGTTGCTTCAATACACTTTGATTGCACACCTCTCAACTCTACAGATTTTTGCAGAATGTCCAAATTTTTGCCTCATATCTTTGGTCTTTTTTTTTCATAAAATTGTGATTTTTCTGGCAAATTAGTGACAAAATATTAAAGAATGAAGTTAAAAAAAATGACAGTCATTTGAGTTTCAGGGTTCATACCATTCAACAAATGTATGCTAATGTAAAACCTGTTATTCTATCAACTTTTTATGTTTGTAAGAGCAATATTTAAAAAGCATCCCTATCTTTTGGCCTTCATCTCACTTTTATGGTTGGTGTTGTCCAGATTTCTTGCACTAAGAAGTTGAGAGATATGTTTGATCATTTACTTAACTAGAATGTTTGTAAGCTGCGATGACCACTTTTTCTGCCTGTATTCTAACGCCATACGTACATGTCCCAAGTGCAGACCCTTGTATAGTAATTAACAGGTTCATTGTCGCTACTCACTGTTCTTCATATATTTAGATAAAGACTTACAATCTCTCCAATTCGCTAAGAAATCATCTCTTTTTCAATTCAGCCTGCCATATTCAAAGAAGTATAAAGCTTTTTCATGACATCACTACATTATCACCAACAAAGCCACTAAAGTTTGGCCATATTCAAATTTATATCTTGTGACACCATACATGTTCCCCTCCCTAACATTACCACTGGTTACTGACACCCACCTCTGCTACTCCATGGACCAATTTCAAATCTAGTTTATTAAGATATAATCCTCTCACTAAAATTTATCAATTCACTAAAATAACTTGTTGACAATTTCACTAAAAGGCCATGAATACAACTCATGCTGTTAACCTCCCTAAATAAGTAATCCATCCTGTAGGTCTCTGAATGCAACACACACACACATGTATAAATATTGATATAGGTCTAGATCAGGCATGGGCAAACTACAGCCCGGGGGCCACATGCGGCCCGTTAAACGTTTTGATTCGGCCCGCCAAACTTGAAAAAATTTAATAAATTAACCTTGTTAATGTTTTATTTCCCCTGCAATTCTGATGTTTCCTCACTAGATGGCGCACTCTAGATATATTGGCTTTGTTGAGGTGAAGCGTAGGCCTATTACTCCACGTTTGCACTTTACCCTTTGACCCACCGCCCCTCTATGAAGATGAGCGGACCCAAGAAAAGGAAAGTGGACAGAGAATGTCGAGTGTTCAATAAGGAGTGGACAACTAAATATTTTTTCACTGAACACCGATCATCTGCTGTTTGCCTGATATGCCAAGAAACTGTGGCGGTTTTTAAAGAGTATAATATTAGCCGGCACTTTGCCACAAAGCACGCTAATTATGCTAGCAAGCTCTCAACAAAAGAATGGGAAGCTGCTGCTGAGAAGGTGGCAGCTAATTTGAAGGCTCAGCAAAGTTTTTTTCACTATCAAACTGCCATTCAAGAGTCAAGTACCAAGGCCAGTTTTATGCTTTCATTCAAAATAGCAAAGGCCAGCAAACCACTGTCTGAGGGCGAGTTTTTAAAATAATGTATGGTAGAGACAGCAGGTATTTTGTGCCCGGAGACCAAAGACAAATTTGAAAAAATCAGTTTATCACGACGGACAGTGACTCGCCGTGTGGAACTAATAGATGAAGATATCACCAGCAGATTAAACAAAAAGGCGAAGTCATTCACTTTTTATTCTTTAGCACTGGATGAAAGCAACAATGTCAAAGACTGACTTTCTGCAACTGTTTCGTCCTTGCACTGGTCGTTGTTGACTTTTGGCACCGGGGAAACAAATTGAATAAAAGGAACAGGACAAGTACATCTGCATCTCCTACCGTTTTTGAAAAAAAAGACAGTCAGGAGGAGAGTGATGGTGATATCCTGAAGGATAACAGAACTTTCAGTGCTTTAAAATAAAATGGTCATTTATTTGATTTTCAGTGTTTAAGACTCATTTCGAAGTCAGAGATTTTATTGTAATGCTTTTCTTCATTTTCATTGGAAATTAAAGCACGTTTTCTCCATATCCCAAGATGTGTATTTTTCCCCCAATGAGGTGATGTTTTCAAAGCATGCCATCTATCTGCTCCTGTTCCGGCCCCTTTGTCAAATGTTAGAATGCAATGTGGCCCACAAATCAAAAAGTTTGCCCATCCCTGGTCTAGATATAGGTGTAGCTCTGTGTGTGAGTGTGAATATGTGTGTGTGTGTGTGTGTGTGTGTGTGTGTGTGTGTGTGTGTGTGTGTGTGTGTGTGTGTGTGCGCACATTTGTGTATGTGTGTGCATTTTACGTGTGTGTCTGCATATGTGTCTGTATATGCACATGCATGTGTGTGCATGTGTTTGTGTACGTGAGTGCATTTTACGTGTGTGTCTGCACTGGTGTCAAGAAATGTATTGAAATCGGAATTTCGTAGAACCATGAGGCTACACAATGATGAGCAAGAGTTTCAATCAGCATTTAATAATTTGAAGTTTGATATTTTAGCAAGAGGTTATAAGGAGGATGATATTAATTCTTGTACTGAGTCAGTGCTGTCCATGAGGTTGGGGCAGGTAAGCCGTATTTTTCTAAAAAAAATCTCCTCCAGTTAATATGTCAGCTGCAACAACTAGCAACACCACTAGATTGTCTTTGACTTTTTCTAGTGATGTAGGTGCCATCTGTGATGTGATTAAGAAACACTGGAGTATTTTACTTGCTAATGAGGAACTTAAAGATGTTAAGAATAACAAATCCCTCAAGAGGCATTTATGCTATAAGAAACAAGGATACATATCAGCTATTTTTTCTCAAAGATTTGGTACACATATGTGTAGGCATTGTAATATCTGTAAATATATATTTACAGGAGCTAGATTTGTACATCCATTCTTACACTATTCGATATAGTTCTGCTTTTATGCAGATTGTTCATCCACAAATCTGGTCTATGATAGTTTTTGTACTGTATGTGGTGCTTATTACATTGGCACAACTAATAGGTCACTTAGAGGATACATACAGGAACACATTAGAGGCATCAAGAATGGTAGTAAAACAAATGCCCTAGCGAAACATATAACTGCTTTAGGAACACAGCATCATTTAACATTATTTGCTTTAGAACTAATACATGTAGATGAAAGGGGTGGTAACATTAAGATAAGAACAGAAGCATGTGAACAGAAGTGGATTCTGTATTTTCAGGCTGATAGAGCACCTGATATTAATGAAGCTATATCTTTGAAACCATTTCTGTATACCCGTCCCTTTAAACACTAGAGTGCTACTAGTGTTTTAAACAATTATATGTGCTAGCTGTTTCCTGATTGGTTGTGATTTATTTTAAATGTGAACATTTTGTATTTTGCAGTTGTCTGATGAAGAGGGCTTTTACCTCGAAAGCGCTTACCAGTTGTTTTTGTTTTATTAAAGTTTTTACCTAGCCTACCTGGGGCCGAGCACTGTTTTATTTGGTTTATTCTTGTTTATACTACTGCAATGTCCCATAGTTGCATTTTTACGTTTGTATCTCAGATGTGTGTGTGTGCGTGCGTGCGTGTGTGTGTGTGTGTGTGTGTGTGTGTGTGTGTCTGTGTGTTTGCTCATGTTTGTGTATGTGTGCACATTTTACATGCGTGTCTGCAGACGTGTCTGTATATGTGTGTGCGTGTGTGTGTGGGGGGGGTGCATGCACATGTGTGTGCATATATTGACACTTGGAAAAGTACTTGCTATACATGGAATTGTTATGTATCATTTTTATAATGCCCACCAGAACAACAGCATTCTTACTTGCTTAGCACGCCTTTAATAGGCAGATGCTATGGAGTCAAACTATGGCTAGCAGTTTGCTAGATCTGCTTGTTCTCTCAGTGCAAAGGAAGTAGGACAGAAGCAAAGCGTCTGGTCTTAAAGATGCACAGCATGCTAAAAACATTTATTTATTTATTTAAATTTGTGGACCGAGGTACAGCACTAATCCCTCTGCACCTAATCAGTCTCATCCAGGTGTAAAGGGCAATGCAGTACACAGAATGATGCACAAAGCAAGATATGACATTATATATACTAGAACAGTTAGCTCTATATGCAATATTTACAAGTACAAATCACATGTACAATGTAGCAGACTAAACAGTAAGCAAATGTACACAGTTCAGGGAGGGTGCATTCATGGTTTGGTTTGCCTAAATGAGTAGTTTATGTTTAACACCGGTTGAAAACTACAGTTCCTGACCTATAGTCATGTCCATTGGATATGGTGTAGCAGAATGCTGAAATTGTTACCTTACAGAATATGAGGACACAAAAATTATGTGGGCCAAAATGAAGTAGAATATTATAAAAAGAACATACAATCTAATTTACAATATAATTTTACTACATTGTATTCTGCATAGAAGGTACAGAAAAGAAGGCTCTGCTAGTAAGAAAATGGACACTTAAGTCAATTTAACATTTAACTTGCATTGTTAAAACTAATTACAAATCAGTATGTGCACCTATCAAAATAATTCCATGGTAATGAATCTATGCCTCAAAAATGTTACGCATGTCATTCTACCTGTCCCATTTGGTTTATATAACTGCTTTAGATGGTGTCAATGTATTAATGACAGACAAACACACATCCCCATACCTTTAAGTAGATAGACTGGGGATGGTGATAAAGAGGGATCTATGTTAATCTGCAACCACTGCAAAACCATGTTGGAACTCAAAAGAGTGGACAATGTAAGCATTCACAGTTAAGGTGACAAAAATCAATCTGTTCAATAACAGGGCAAAACCATTATCTTACAATACACACGTTAGATAAAATGATTACAATGCCAAATGCATCAGCATGTATCTGCTTCTGCCAGTTAAGCTATTTTGCATATCCAGATGAATTTTATACATATTTTTCTTAAATGAGTAGATATCATAAAACTGTAACAGTTCAAATTTTCTCATTTAATCTCTGAAACTTGTCTTCCACAGATATTTACCTTAATGTTTCAGCTTCAAAGCAATGCCTGCTTTTTATAGCCCCTGCCTCAGACAGTATGAAAACTATTCTACAGTTAAAATATACAGAATCTGTCTGCAGGCCTCAATCCTTTAATAACTGTCTTAAAATACCTTACACGGATTACCTATCTGTAAATCTGCTTCCTATGCAGAATATGACAGCATTATGGAAATTTGTGCCATGCTAAGGATGGCATATACCAAAGGAAATGCATCTGCACTGTTAGATTATACTAAACATCCTAAGTAATTTCAAGTCATTTATACAACTGCAGAATGCATAATTAAGAACATATGTAGCACCTCAGAAGTCTAAACAGTGTATTAAGAGGCAATAAAAAAAGAAAAATCAAGGTTGATATTTTATCCATAATGAAATAAAGACTGCAAAGCTACCTTTGCAGCAGTTGTGTAAATTTTATTTATTCAGAATTTATATATATATATATATATATATATATATATATATATATATATATATATATATATATAGGTAAATAGATATGTGTGTGTGTGCGTGTGTATGTGCGTGTGCGTGTGCGTGTGTGTGTGTGTGTGTGTGTGTGTGTGTGAAAAAAACATGTTGACAGTTATTTATAATGGTTTTCTGATCAGGATGTACACTACATACTGCTGTATAGGTCATAATTCTTATAGTAAACATTTGCTTCCAATTGAGGATAAAAGCAATTGCTTTTTTATAGAAATGTTTGTTTCAGATATCTATGACTGATATCAATAACATACCTTCATTCTGGGTAAAATGCCAGTTCTTTTATCATGCCATCCATATGCCTCTATTCCTTTAACTCCTAGAAAGCTTGCATCTAGGCCTATATACAAGGAGTTTTGCTCATTCATGTGCTGGCTTAGTGGGATCAGTACAAAGTCCACTGCATAATATATATATATATATATATATATATATATATATATATATATATATATATATTTTTTTTTTTTTTTTCAGGACCCCAAGTCTCCTAGTTGTATTTTACAATACTGTCTTTACTTCTGTATTCCACACCTCTCATTGAACCAGACAAACTTCTGTATTATTATGGCTTTATGTAGGTCCCATACATGATATGTGTCTCAAGAAATAATACATCAAATAAATAAAAAGCATCTTTGGTGGAGCAACTCTACCTGCGAAGAAAATATGAACTTCCTTCAAATGTGTGTGCAAATTAAAAAAAAAAAAAAAAAAAGTATTTTTACCATACAAGGTTACTAGCATTTTGCAGCATATTCTTAGGGCAACAGTGTATGCACACCACACAAAGCAGGCATGAGGTGAATTCTTCTGACACTTTTTTTGGCTTCTTAGTTTACTGGAGACACATTTGTCTTGGCTACATTTAGGACCGAGAGGGAAACAAAGTATTGAAGCTTCTTATACATTTATTGACTGTTTTTGTGTATTTAATATTAACCAAATATATGCAGTTATCATTATTTAACTTCTATGTCTCCACTGTACCATTCCCTTCCATATGTTTGTTTTTTAGTAATCCTAGTCATGTTTCATCTACTAATAAAAAGTCACAGGGAGAAGAAGCATCCCTGAAAGTCTCAGACATCTAGCCTTATGCTAGCACTCTAGTTCATATACTGGGTAATAATTGTACCAATTTCTTAAATTATTCCAGAATGCCTACTTGTCTAATGCCTTCCATAAAGAATATTGAGTCAAAGTTTTTTTGAAATATAAAGAAAGGAGTACAGACAGGTTAAGATATACATCAGGTGGGCTTGGATCAAAATTATCAGTGCTTATAACTGATCAATGGCAGTTGTCCTTTCCATTAATACCTCCTGTTACAGAAAAAAATAGGCAAGGGCATTACTCCCTTTAATCTGGTTGCTAGCACTCAAGCATAAACTTTTATATCTAGATTTAAGCTCAAAAATGCTTAAGAATTTTTCTAAGACAAATTACCTATGGTACAAGAAGTTTTAAAGTCCCCTTGAATGTTGATAACATGGACTTCTATGCAGTGGTGTATACCAGTGCCCTGTATGACCACTTAAGCAATTGTATAGAATTGGTTGTACCTGACCAGATTAAAACCAGGTCTTGCTGAATAAACAAGCCACCCTCGTGGACCCATAGTATAAACAGGCTGTAGAACAACAGAAAGAAACTAATGTGCAAGAACAAGAGGGAACTGGCTCAGCAGAGGAAGAAATGCCTTTTTAGCGTAAACAAACCAATTAGAGATCTTGTCAAGCCCTCCAAAGCTAATTATGAAGAAAAATAGCCTGCCTAGCTAAGGATAATCACAAGGCATTCTTTAACTACATCCAAACTCTAAAGGGGAATACCCAGCTCTGCAGTGAATTGGTTGTGGATAGAACCTCTCATACTCAAATGGAGCAATAGCCAACCTGCTAGCTGACAGATCTGGAGCAAACATAACCCCCCCCGTCCCCTCCAGTCATCCCCAAAGTAAACTTGCCACCATTCCTCAGCCTATTATCTCAAGAGAGCAGGTCATCTCGAAGCTCTCCAAGACAAGAAAGATGGCAACAATGAGTCCAGACAACATCCCAGGTTACTTTTTAAACAACTTAAAACATGACCTAGCAGACCCACTTTGATCCCTGTTTAACTACAGCCTAAGAACTGTCTATGTTGTGTAAGAATGGAGGACACTGACAGTAATTCCTCTGCACAAAGGGAAACCATCAACCAACCCTGGGAATTATAGGGCCATAAGCTTGACCAGTCACATCTGGAAAGCCATGGAATGAATCATTATGGACCTTATTAACAAAGACATACGTAATCACCAAACTCTGGACCCAACCAAGATCAGATTCATTAAAGGTAGCTTATACTGCTAAACATGGTTGATTTCTTTGAGAAAGTCACCAAGGCCCTGGATGAGGGAAAGACAGCACATTCTGGCTATCTTGACCTAGTCAAGGTACTTCACACAAGCCCCCACTCAGAAATCATAGAGAAATTTTCCTAATGGGAATTAACCCCTACATTACCAAATGGGAAGCCAACTGGCTCACCAGCAGGGCACATACTGTCAAAGTGGGTGACTTTACCTCTACTAAAAGACCAGTCATTAGTGGCATACCACAGGGTTCTCGGCTGCAACCCTTACTGTTTGGAATTTATGTCTCAGAAGTCCAGGCAACCTTGGATGGTCTGTGGATGACCAAGTTCACTGATAATTGTAAACTGGGAGCAGTCATTGCGTCCCCCAACTATGTTAATATACTGCAGACAGGGTTAACGAAGACAAATGATTGGTGCCAAAACCATGGATTAAAGTTAAATGAAAAAATGCATTATTATTTCCTTTGGGAAAGTTGACATCCCTGCTAATTACATTATAGGCAGCACCCCTCTAAGTGTAGACTCAGTAGTACATAAGTTGAGTGCTCAGGTTGATAGCAATCTAAACCTTGACCACCACATATCCACAGTAGTAAGGAAATCCTTCTATGTGGCAAATCTTATAAGTAAAATAATTGCATCTAGAGCTAAGGATGTTATAATTCCATTATACATGGCCCTCATCAGATCAATAATTGAATACAGTGCTTCCTTTTGCGTATACCTCACCAGACGCCTGCAGCATTTGGAGAGACCACAGAAGTTTCTCACCAAGAAATTACATGGTACACAAAACAAGTCTTATGTGGAAAGGCTGAAAGCCCTCTCACTGTATTCTATCTCCTACAGCTAGCAGGGGTGACCTGTGCCTGGCTTACAGGGCAGTCTCTGATCTAACCCTGATAGAAATGCTGCAAATTCATAAATCAAAGATCTCTCACCCCTGGGATCTTAACATACCATCTGACATGAACAGGTTATGCTGGAGAGATAGATACATCTCCCAGAAACTGCCACTTCTCTGGAACAAGCTTTCAGTTCATGGTTCATGTGAAACAGAATCCCTCCCTATATATATATATATATATATATATATATATATATATATATATATATATATATATCTTCCAAAAAATGCATCTGGAGCATTTCTCCCCGGGCATCCGCTGAAAACAGGCTCTGTGGAACCTAGTCGGACTTTCCCGGTCAACAAATGATAAATAAATAAAAATAAAATAAATAAAATATAATATGTATGTATATATATATATATATATATATATATATATATATATATATATATATGTATATATATATATATATATATATGTGTGTGTGGGTATATATATATATATATATATATATATATATATATATATATATATATATATATATATATATATATATATATATATATATACATACACACACACACACACACACACACACACACACACTTGCATATCCATGCATACACACACATATACCACATGTAAATATGCATATATACATATATATTTATACAGCAATGTAACTTGTAAGAAGAAGCATTCTCAGAGAACTGTAGACCATCATTTGAATGTATTAGCTAGCTAACAAGACACTAACTGCAATTATTACTGTATAAATTCAGGAAGCCTGTGACAGTAAGACAGCAAGCTAGTTCCTTAAGCAAAAGTGCAGCAAACAATTAAACAGGAGCTTGCCTAAAGAACCTGCAGGCATGGAGTATGACAGCCCAAATGGGGCCTGATGGGTAGTTGTACCTGATGAGTTACCTACAACTTAAGAATTGAAATCTAGGGCTGAAGAGACCTGAAGCCGTGGAATTTTGATTTTGAAAGGGCTACAGAGATTGTATATATATGCTGGGGAAAACTTAGAAAATATTGTTTTAGTTTGTTTGAAAATCCAAGTGAACTGGCACTTTTTCTCTTATGGGTGTACAGAATAAAGTACAAAATAAGTTTTTTTTGGGGGGGATATAACTACTGCTTCAAGTGCTTTCTTCCACTTCACTATAT
>NC_056731.1:1659058821-1659098821 GCF_019279795.1 Protopterus annectens | reverse complement strand
CAAAAGCCATGGTTCGCAGAGAGCTTACAAAGCATTAAAGGGATCTCATTGTTGAAAGGTATCATCAGGAGAAGGGTACAAAAAATGTCCACAGCATTGGATATACCATGGAACACAGTGAAGACAGTCATCAAAAAGTGGAGAAAATATGGGACAACAGTGGCGCTGCAAAGAATTGGACATCCCTCCTAAATTGATGAAAAGACATGACAAAAACTGGTCAGGGAGACTGCTAAGAGAACTACAGCAACACTGAAGGAGCTGCAGGAATTTCTGACAGGTACTGGTTGTGCATTACATATGGCAACAATCTCCTGTATTCTCCATATGTCTGGACTATGGGGTAGGGTTGCAAAACGGAAGCCTTTTCTTACACAGAAAAACATCCAGGCCTGGCTAAAATTTGCAAAACAATACATCGTCTCCCAAAAGCATGTGGGAATATGTGTTATGGTCTGATGAGACCAAGGCTGAACTTTTTGGCCACAATTTCAAAAGCTACATTTGGCGCAAAACAGCACTTTGTATCACCAAAAGAATACCATCCCCATGGTGAAGCATGGTGGCGGCAGTATCATGCTCTGGGGTTGCTTTTCTTCAGCTAGAACTGGGGCTTTAGTCAAGGTGGAGGGAATTATGAACAGTTCCAAATACCAGTCACTTTTGGCTCAGAACCTTCAGGCATCTGCTACAAAGCTGAAGATGAAGAGGAATTTCAACTTTCAGTATGACAATGACCCCAAGCATACATCCAAATCAACAAAAGAATGGCTTCACCAGAAGAAAATGAAAGTTTTGGAATGGCCCAGCCAGAGCCCAGACCTAAATCCAGTAGAAATTCTGTGGGGTGACCTGAAGAGGGCTGTGCACAAGAGATGCCCTCACAACCTGACACATTTGGAGCACTTTTGTAAAGAAGAGTGGGCAAATATTGCCAAGTCAAGATGTACCATGCTGATAGACTCCTACCTAAGAAAACTGAATGCTGTAATTAAATGAAAAGGTGCTTCAACAAAGTATTAGTTTAACGGTGTGCGCACTTACACAACCAGCTTATTGTACGTTTTTTATTTTTTATATTTTTTCCTCTAAAAGATTTGCTTGTTTTTTCAATTGAATTGTACAGGTTATAGGTCACATTAAAGGTGGGAAAAGTTTTGAAATGATTTACTGTGGTCTCATTTTTTTATATCACAAAAACCTGGCATTTTTACAGGGGTGTGCACACTTTTTATATCCACTGTACATATACACACACACTCACACACACACACACATACACACACACACACACACACACACACACACACACACACACACACACACACACACACACACACGCACACAGATATACAGCTAGATATACCAACTCCAATACCCCCTTCATATTATAACATGCTGTACATACTGTGAGATCAAACCGCATTGTGAAAAGGGCAAAATCCTGATCCCAAGAAATACGAACATTCAGGGAAAAAGGTTTTGTGTTATTCAGGGAAAAAGACATTTTGATCTTTTAACTTTCAAACTAATGCAATTCAAGGCTGTGGTCTTTCGATCATCTCACATAGACCAATAGACCAACACACACACACACACACACACACACACACACACACACACACACACACACACACACACACACACACACACACACTGATATATATAGATATCTATATATGTATACATATATATAAAGTGTGTGTTTGTGTAGATAAATGCAAATATAAGCTAACTAGACAAGTCAGCTATGTCTTGCCCCAATTAAGTGGGGGAGGTCTGTTTGTTTGTGTGGTTAATTATATGTTTGCATGTGCATGTTTGTGGGGGGTAAGGGGTATCACAGAGTTTTGGTTTGTAAATATTTGGAAACATATTGATTACCCAACAATATCCACAAATACATTATACTGTGCAAAATGCTTGCACTAAAGATGTTATGTGTTTAACTCCTCTACTTTCTGACATGCAGAATGGATATGTACCCTTTCTGTTCTATATACATTGGCAGCAAAAGTTTTACACTACATAAATATAGCTGGCAAAACAGACATAAAACATGCATATACATGTATTCACATATGAACACTGACATAAGTGCATTGATAATGGAGAAGTCACAGTCTGTGTCAGAACTCATGCATGCAAGACAGAGGAACTAATATTGAACTGCCCCCCCCCCCCCACACACACACACACACACACACAGATTCTCACACAAGACACAAACCAATATGCAAATTAGAAAAAAATTGCAATTCATCTCAAGAATGTGTTTGGTTTGTGGGAGAAAGTCTGAGCACCCAGAGCTCCCACAATGAACATAGATGTATACAGTCGACAAAGAAGGTACTCCAGTCAATTACAAATCTCAGAGTCAGGCACTGTCAGACAAAAATGGCGATGGCAAGCTATTGCAATATATAAACACAAGGGCATACAGCTCTAGATACATATACATATATGGATTCACACACACACACACACACACACACACACACACACACACACACACACACACACATAGACACACAGACACACATGCACACACGCACACGCACACGCACACACACACACACACACACACATAGACACACAGACACACATGCACAGACATGCACACGCGCACACACGCACACACACACACACACACACACACACACACACACACACACACACACACACACACACACACACACACAGAGGAAGAAAGACAGATATTAACACACAGAGACACTCACAGAGTTCCAGAGGTAAAACAAAAAATATGTGAATTCCTGCTGTGTGCTCTGCAACTCAATTGTTACTGCAACACATTTTAAATTACTAGTTAAAATGCTTGAGACAGAGAACATAGTGCAGAGAACTAGGTGTGAAGTTTGATTGTTAGCCTAATTAATTTCAGCAGTTCTGGGGCATAGATGCAGAACTGTAATGATGGAGAGAATTACTTTTATACAACTTCTCTGTAGTTCAAGCCAATTTGCTTGATAACTGCTGGAGAAGTTCCCTAAAGCTGCATTTAACCCTAACGAGTTATATGTAGCCCCTGCTATGAAAAAGGCAGCAGTACAGCTGTGTTTATTTATAAAATGAAATTCATGCACTATAGGTGAAAGATCATAGCTGCAAGTATTTAAATGCAGTTGATGTTTTTTAAACTGCTCCACCAAAATACTACAAATACAAGCAGGTCATTTTACAAAGAGTCAAGAATCTCCTGTAACTTTGTCTGACCTTGCTGTGAATAACACTGGAAAATTGATTCAGCTCAAGCAATAAAACGACAGTCTGCATTATCTGCATTCTAATTATAATTAATATTACCAGGATAACTACTGTATTATTTACGAGTCAGAATATGGTGAGTATGGTGTAATAATAATCCTCAACATAATTTTTTATTGATCTTCTGATGAATTGCTTTTTCTTCAGCAAAAAAGAAAGTACATTACTAAATTATGGAACAGGAATGCTTTGGCATGGTGAGTGTTTATGAGGAATGCTACTTGCATATTCTCATTTCAGAACGTTAGTAAAATGAAGAGATGTCCTGCTCTTAAAAGATATTTTTCCCTTGATTTTTATGTAATAATGAACAATCCTCATTCAGCGAAGGCAGCAAATTGTTCTTTTGTACATGACAACTTGTAAATTTAAGACAGGTCCCTTTATAAGTATTGTAGTATTTATGTTTTAAAACTGTACATCCAGGTTTTACATTTTGAAGCAATAATATGCACTTATGGTTTATTTTCTGTCTTTCTTTTGTATCATGTTAATTTAAGTCAGATTATAAGCAACAATGAAAAAATAGATCAAGAATAGCAAATGAAAGTGAAATCAACTAAACTCTCAATACAATGTGGTTGGGGACTGACATAATCTATCTCCTCTAGTTCTCCACAACCTACCTACCTCTCTTTATGAGAATTGCATAACACTGATTTCCCACTGTCTAGTTTCCTAACTAACTCTCCTCCTATTCCCCACTGTCTAGTTTCCTAACTAACTCTCCTCCTATTCCCCACTGTCTAGTTTCCTAACTAACTCTCCTCCTATTCCCCACTGTCTAGTTTCCTAACTCTCCTCCCATTCCCCACTGTCTAGTTTCCTAACTAACTCTCCTTCTATTCCCCACTGTCTAGTTTCCTAACTAACTCTCCTCCTATTCCCCACTGTCTAGTTTCCTAACTAACTCTCCTCCTATTCCCCACTGTCTAGTTTCCTAACTAACTCTCCTCCTATTCCCCACTGTCTAGTTTCCTAACTCTCCTCCTATTCCCCACTGTCTAGTTTCCTAACTAACTCTCCTCCAATTCCCCACTGTCTAGTTTCCTAACTAACTCTCCTCCTATTCCCCACTGTCTAGTTTCCTAACTCTCCTCCTATTCCCCACTGTCTAGTTTCCTAACTAACTCTCCTCCTATTCCCCACTGTCTAGTTTCCTAACTAACTCTCCTCCTATTCCCCACTGTCTAGTGTCCTAACTCTCCTCCTATTCCCCACTGTCTAGTTTCCTAACTAACTCTCCTCCTATTCCCCACTGTCTAGTTTCCTAACTCTCCTCCTATTCCCCACTGTCTAGTTTCCTAACTCTCCTCCTATTCCCCACTGTCTAGTTTCCTAACTAACTCTCCTCCTATTCCCCACTGTCTAGTTTCCTAACTCTCCTCCTATTCCCCACTGTCTAGTTTCCTAACTAACTCTCCTCCTATTCCCCACTGTCTAGTTTCCTAACTAACTCTCCTCCTATTCCCCACTGTCTAGTTTCCTAACTCTCCTCCTATTCCCCACTGTCTAGTTTCCTAACTAACTCTCCTCCTATTCCCCACTGTCTAGTTTCCTAACTAACTCTCCTCCTATTCCCCACTGTCTAGTGTCCTAACTCTCCTCCTATTCCCCACTGTCTAGTTTCCTAACTAACTCTCCTCCTATTCCCCACTGTCTAGTTTCCTAACTAACTCTCCTCCTATTCCCCACTGTCTAGTTTCCTAACTCTCCTCCTATTCCCCACTGTCTAGTTTCCTAACTAACTCTCCTCCTATTGCCCACTGTCTAGTTTCCTAACTAACTCTCCTCCTACATCTTGCATTCTTACTTCTTCATTGCATACCTATATTTTTCACTTCACCTATTAGTCCTTAATTTCCCTTTTCTCTGATTCTTTTTTTCTTCTAATCTGACTTGAGAAGTCACTAGTGTTGACTATGTAAATATATATGCATGTAGATACTGCCTTTGATTGCCCTGTAGAAGCATTTAATGCTATTATTCCTTTTGTTAGTACATTTTTCATTTCCATTGTATACTACAAATTTTACACATTTTATATACTTTGTAACATTTTGTTGTATGTTTACCTAATTACTTTATCACTTGTTTAACATCGTTGGAGCTTTTCTCCCCAGGACTCAATTGAAAATGGGCCCCTTGGCCCAATGGACTACCCTAGTAAACAAACTATAAAATAAAAAAATAAATAACGGCTAAACTGATTAACTCACAGACAGTAGGTACAAAGTTTGGTTCTCACCTTTTGTTACTGTCTGGTTATTGGCTAGGCTTTGAATAGCCTGCAGACTGATTGCCTAGTATTTACCTATGAACTGTACTGCAAAATGTTAATACATAAGGTAATTTATTTTTGCTTCTGTAAAAGGGAGATGTAAGATGTGTCTCCTCTTTGGTTAAATTATCGGTGCCAGTGATATTTAAATTATTGGTGCTACTATTATGTTGGTCATGTAGTTTGGTTTTCTATGTACTGGGGAGCTTCAAGAATCACGTGAGATGAGGAGCATTCAGTTGTGCAAAGAGGTAAATCAAGTTTGAAAATAGGGACATACATCTAAAAATAGACACATCATGTGCAGGGGTAAATCAGGCCTGAAAATAGGTACATTCCTCCAAAATAGGTACAGATGAGATGTCTGTTGACAGGTAGTGATCTGGAACATTACAAGAGAAAAGCTGCAGGAATTAGTAACGTTCAAAGAACTAGTTCTCCAGAGATGAATATTGCACTATTCATTCATTTCACTGTTGCTGTTCTTATTTACTTCACAGCTGACTAGACTGATTGGTCCAGTAATGACTTTCAACCATGACCCAAACTAATGGCAGTACAAATAAATTGAAGAATAACACAACAGTAAACACTAAGGCCTATTTTAGCATAAAAAAACTTTCCATTAATATAAAAAAAATAAACATCCCTTCAAAAAATATACATTAACTGTTATATCATCACTGACACTGAAATTAGGGTGTAGTAATAATGGATGACTAAAAAGAGGTTAGCCTGTTGTCCAGCTGTGGATGATAGAATAAAGTGTAAAAACAAAGCTATGCTATTACCTTTTAACTAGTAGCTCCAAGTGATAGCAGGATATGGTCATTCTGAATAGGGAAATTAATTTATCACATAATGCAGTGGGTAGCAGTCCTGTCAAGTAGGGAGAAAGAGATAAACACCCAGGACATATACAGAAATCAAAATCCTACTGTCCAAAAACATTATTTACTTGTATGTATAATTACTTGTTGGCCAGGCTGGTCTGAATGATATAAGGCATATTTTACATAGTAACTCAAGAACGTAAAACTCGTACTAAACCAGGAAACAAAAACCCTGCAAATATACAGTGCATTTTACCATTCATTTTACAGTTATTCCACTGCAAAAATACAACAGCATGTATAAGTAAATGCAACGCAAGTGTCATTGCCAACATTTACTAAATGGGTATGTGATATGCTATTTATATTCATTTGTGAGGAATGGGAATTAAATAACATTGCCATCTGTGTGATTTTAAGTGTATATACCCTTTTTATTTAGTACTTCACATAACTTTCCATAAAAATATTATGTGTTCATGAACATTTCTGCACACAAACACATTATATATATATATATATATATATATATATATATATATATATATATATATATATGTACATGTTCACCCAAGGTAGTTGGGTGCCATTGTTCTGTGTTCTTTCAGTGGATCCATTGAAATACATGGCTTTTTACCAAAATGTTTGTGCTGTGTGCAGACTGTGAGGAACTGGTAACATGCAGGTAAGTACATATTCTGTGACATGCATGTTTCCAATGTTACTTCTAGTTTATTTAAAGTTTGTTGGCACTGGGGTTAGAGGACAGACATAGGGGTACATTTGTGTTGTTGAACAGAAACAGTGTTTCACTGACATCATGCGAAAGTGTGGGCAGAGATATTTTCCTTTTGCCTACAATTGCATGCTTTCTCTGTTAGTATATTTGGAGATGCGGTGGTGTGAGAGGGTACTCACCACCTGCAAAAACATTGTTTTAGGTATTTATTTTGTAAAGATCTATGTTCCTGGATTCTGTTTTTGTTACTGAATCAATTCTAACAAAATGGCTTCTGATGCAAACACATATGTAATATTATATATATATATATATATATATATATATATATATATATATATATATATAGATATAGATATACATATATATATATATATATAGAGAGAGAGAGAGAGAGCGAGAGAGAATGTATAGTGTCTATTTTGCTGTTAACTGCATTAAAAATGTTGTATGCATACCATATACTAAGATGAGATCCTTGCAGCAGCATATATGCCTGGCATAATGTGACAAAGCTTCATGTAAATGGCACAGTCTACACAGGCAGAAATGTTTGCCTCTCATCGATCTCTCATAGAAGAGATATTTCTGGCCTAATGTAGAGATCTAGGTGGGCTGTGAACAGAGGAAGCTATGAGGCTGAGATATGATATATCAGAAAAGACCTGCAGATGTGCTGAAGGAGTAACAGAAAATGTGCACATTGGTAAATTTACAACAGCTTCACTTAAAGTAGTGAAGAAGAATTGATATTTTCATTTTTGAAGACTTTGGTTTATACAAAAAACTTAAGTTCTGAATTCAGAAATGTGAGTTACTAAAAAATGCATTGTGGAAAGCGTGTGTGTCGTAAAATTAAATTTGGGAGTTGAACTTTAAATTTTGCATTTCACAGCAAATAGACTGCAGTTAAATATTTCACAATAAAAAAAAAAACTGTACTTATCATTTCATAGTAAATAAACTGCACTTAAAAAGGAAGAAAGTATCTCTAAGATGCAAATTATTATAAATTGTCATATTAGCATTTGTAGCAACAATCGTTTTGGTCTACAAACAATGCACTGCCCCACATAATCAATGCTGCAGAACACCATGGCACAAAACTATTATACTAAAATAAAATGTCAGCAAAATAGTTTACATTTCTGATCCATATTAAAATAACATAAAATCAAAATCCAGTACATTACCACAAGCACAACCACACATAATATCTTACAAAAAACAATTATACTATTACGCATGGGGGCAGTGTACCCACACTTCCTTACATATTTATATTACCTCTGTTGTCACACAGCTGCAACTAAAGTAAATCACTGAACATTATGTTTTAGTCGACAGTCTGGAACTCAGCAATGACATAATTTGATCAATTCTACCATCAACAATTCATGCAAGCAAATAAGCACTCAATGAATGAAATATTCAGCTAAAAAGTAACTATATACATATGCACACACATATATATTTGTGAGTTTGTGTGTGTAAGTCTACGTATGTGTGTATAAGTCTACTTGTGTGTGTGTGTGTGTGTGTGTGTGTGTGTGTGTGTGTGTGTGTGTGTGTGTGTGTGTGTGTGTGTGTGTGTGTGTGTGTAGGCATGTTAGTAACCACTTGGAAGAAATATTCATCATAATGAAAGTTGCTCCTCCTGGGCTGTCGGTGAGATTAACAATATCCCAGAATGACCAATGCTTTATGACCTAAATGCTATTTCATTTTATACAATGTCAGAGACAGTTATGTCATCAAATAATGGAACATACACCTGAAACTAGGATTATTCTGATCATCATCATCATCTTCTTTTGGCTGTTCCCATTAGGGGTCGCAACAGCGGATCATCTGTTTCCATTTCTTCCTGTCCTCTGCATCTTGCTCTGTCACACCAATCACCTGCATGTCCTCTCTCAGCACATCCATAAACCTTATCTTAGGCCTTCCTCTTTTCCTGTTACCTGGTAACTTCGTCCATAGCATCTTTTTCCCAATGTACTCAGCATCCCTCCTCAACACATGTCCAAACCAACGTAATCTTGCCTCTCTGGCGTTGTCTCCAAACCTTCCAACCTGGGCTGACCCTCTAATATACTTATTCATATTCCTGTCCACCCTCATTACATCCAGTGCAAATCTTAACATCTTTAACTCTGCCACATCCAGCTCTAACTCCTGCCTTTTTGTCAATGCCACTGTCTCCAACCCATATAACATAGCTGGTCTCACTACCCTCTTGTAGACCTTCCCTTTCACTCTTACTGGTACTCGTCTGTCACAAATCTCTCCTGACACTCTTCTCCACCCAGTCCATCCTGCCTGTACTCTCTTCTTCACCTCTCTTCCACACTCACCATTACTCTGAACTATTGATCCCAAGTATTTAAACTCAACCACCTTCGCCACCTCTACTCCCTGCATCCTCACCATTCCTCTATCCTCCCTCTCATTCACACACATATATTCTGTCTTAGTCCTGATAACTTTCATTCCTCTTCTCTCTAGAGCATATCTCCATCTCTCTAGGGTCTCCTCCACCTGTTCCCTTCTCTCACTACAGATCACAATGTCATCTGCAAACATCATAGTTCATGGGGACTCCTGTCTAATCTTGTCTGTCAACCAGTCCATCATCATTGCAAATAAGAAAGGGCTCAGAGCTGATCTTTGATGTAATCCCACCTCCACCTTAAACGCATCCGTCACTCCCACTGCAGACCTCACCGCTGTCACACTACCCTCGTATGTATCCTGCACCACTCTTACATACTTAAATCTGTTCCTATTACAAAGAGGAAGGACACTCCCATTTCCAAGTCTAAGAACATTTTATTCAGGTTTAAAATCTGACAAAACTAAAAAAACAATGAAAGCAGGTATAGACTCTTTTTTTGCAAGTTTGCTATATGGTTAGAGAAACTAGCCTGTACATAATGTTATAGGTATGTAAGACACATTTAACAAGAATCCTTATAAATGGCAATGTACAATCTTATTTGTATAATTTGGCTTCAAAGTATATTGTGTGAATATGCAAAATTTGTGACACATGGTTATGGATAATCACACAGATAAGTAACACTGTAGTGTAACATAATACATATAAGTCTTTGGTATGACTTATTTTCTCTTAGAAAGCAATGTGATTCTTACTAGTATCCAATCAGCTAACCTGCATTTAGGAAAACATATGTAGCTCATTGCATCATGAAAAGCAATAACAGTTAACTGTGACTGAAACAGCAATATTTATTATGTTGCACTGCACCAGAGATCACCCTGCATAGATATGGCATCTCCTCAAAGCATTCAAACTATTCACCTTTTTTCTTTTGTTACTGCTTTTAGTAATGTACCGTTGTGTTCATTTACAGCTTTGCTACATGTGTATGTGAGCAACTGTATACAATCACTGCAATGGAAATGGTGCTCTATTTACACTACATTCAACACAGTCTAATAGTATCTCATATTCATGTAAAAATCCCTAGTACACTCATCTCTTCATTGTGCAAGCTCACAAAGAAAACTACTAAAGAAATTATTCCACTATCATGCAGGAAAATAAAGTACATGCTTAGTTCAAGCACTTTAAAATCTGTTATATGCAGCAGCCCAAAAGAAAGCATTCAGCTCCACATTTGACACTGGGTAAAGGGAAGAGCCATTTGAAAAGCATGGAAGAAGTTGAGCTTGTCAGTATCCGCTCACAGGGATGCTGTGAGCATGAATGCCTTTCCACTGATCAGGAATCATTTTTGCTATAAACCTCCTTACTTGACTTCACCTTGGATCCCTAAGATGCAGTTAAAGATTCATGCTTTTCTTTGGCACAAGGCTGAGAACAGACAGTAAATGATTGTACGCTGTATGCACTAAACTAGATGGGATAGTGGAAGGTACTGAATGTAAAAATGTGTAGTTTTACTTTTATAAGGTGTTCTGTACCTATGGCTAACATTATGAGGAGTGACAGTGGTTCTTGCATGTGTCTGAAAATATTCCATGTGGATCAGTGCTCTACCTGGTTAAGCAATACAAACAAACAAACAAACAAACAAACAAACAAACAAACAGACAGACAAACAAACAAACAAATTACAGTTGCAGTTGCAGAAATCTGAACTCCTTCAGTTGAAGTTGCAACTCAGAAGTCTAATGCCTAAAAGAGGGACTTGGATTTGATCTTGGTCCACATCATCCTACAGTTAAAACTGTTACCATCTGCCTTAGGGCATGTTTTCTCTCCCAAACAGTTGGGGTTGACATAATGGTTAAGATGTTTACCTCACAGACCAAAGGTACAGTGCTTACTTCTATTCTTGCATCTGTGGAAATTGGATAGGATTAAAATAGTTTGCAAGGTCAGTTTGCCTAGTACTTATCTATGAAGACCACAAAGACATGTAGCTTTTACATAAACTAAAACATTATTTTTCAGCTGTGGCTAAGGCTAACCATTTAAAAGGCCTGCACACAGATGGAGTTTTCAAAGTCATCTGTAATAACAGTGAATTAAATGATATATTTCCTCTGTTCCCCCTCAGGTGTAGTTTTGTCAAACAACTACCTGGACCTCTAGTCATATTGTCATACTTGAGCCATCGCAAACCTCCATTCTGTTTGAAGAGCCTGCCATTAAGCTGGTAAATGGAGGACTCAAATTGGTTTAATGGGAGAATAAAAAAAAATAATAAAGACCATCCATAACAGGATTTCAAACGCAGCAAGCACACACAACAAATAAAGACCTGGAAGATGCAAAAGTTTGCATTTCTATGATGCACTAGAAAATTCTACTTCATTTGAAGAATGCCAGCCATTCTTTACAGTCCAGCAGAAAAAATGTATAGATGGCAATATGTAAGGCTGGGTTAATTAAATCCTCCCCAAGTCCTTATTTCTTGAAGATGTAGGTCTGATATAATTTACATGACTGTCATTCTATCTGACTCCTCTGCCAAGGAATAGAACTGTCTACATTTTATAAATCTAATAGAAAAGCTTGCATTGTTCCTATTCTTCTTAAACCTAAATAACTCTTTTTGTGCCTTCATCTGATACCCTTGAAAGATGCGCCATGCCCCCCCCCCCAGACCTCATCCCATAGAGAAGAAATACTAATACAAGGGCCACTGAACTTGCTGAACAGTAGAAGGGCATAATAAACAGAATCAGATGGACTAGGCGGTTTCAGTCTATAGCAGCTGGCTGTCCAGAGATGGACAAAAGGCTGCTTTGAAATGTACTCTACTCTTCACCCATACTAACAATGTATGGGAAGTTTGGTTTCAGATCTTTGCAAACGTAATCCAGATAGGATTGTCTGACCATCCTGCTGACAGGATCATGAACCTTTATTCTGTGTTACTGTCTTAAGGCTTCATTGTTCAGTGAGTTAACCATATAAGTTCTGTGGCATTCACTTTAAGGAGAAAGGGCACTTAAGCAATTATTCTAACATTATGGCTATTGTTTTGGCCCTATTTAATGCAATGGCATATGCCATTTTTATAGGATTCAGTAGAAAACATTACACTTCATTATCTTGAAATGAGAGTTAATGGATGGAAAGCAGCTAGCACAATGCTTTCTAGGAGGCTTCACTCTCTAAACCCCCAAATGTGTATGGGAAGCATTACCACTCATTACTTCCAAGGCTCTACCACAGTGGAATAAAAGTGATGCATCTCAGAAAGATGAGCTTTGAGGAGTTCATCTTAAGATGAGTTGAATGTTTTGTGTTTTTGTAGTGGATGTACTAATGCTGCAATACCAAAGCAATTAATACAAGTTATTATGCACCGTGTTTTACTCATCTCTTTAGGTGAATATTGATTATAGGTCTATAGATTCATAGTTACTTAGTATATATATATATATATATATATATATATATATATATATATATATATATATATCTCAACTTTTCAATTGATCTTTGAAGATCTTCCATTCCCATGACAGTCTTTAGCTCTTATATTTTGCATATACATAACCCAGAGATGGGCAGAACATGGATATGTTAGGACATTTTTATGTTGCTCCTATTCATGATGGACAAGGGTACTAAAAAGGGGGGGGGGGATTGCAGTTACCCATCTATTTGTTCCAGGGTGAAATTGCAGTTACCCATTTTTTTTTTTTTATTTTTATTTTTTTTATTTTACATTTGTTGACCAGGCTAGTGTAACTGGATATTTGTTCATTTTCAGTAGTAGTAGTAGTGGCCCGGGGAGAAAAGCTGCACAATAATGTTATACAAATTTATATAATGAGTAAGAAATTAGATAAGGGGATTATTTCCAAAAATTGATTAAACATAGAAAAAACCCATTTAGTTAGGCTTATCTAACATAATATGACAAAAAATGACACAATTAAGTAAGAATGTCTAGCTTAATATAAACAAGGATTTATATAAAACAGAATTAGAGTAGTTAGAACACAGAAGTTAAAAAAGAAACTTATAAACTAGAAAAGGTTGGTTATGTCTAAAGTGTTTCAGTCAGGATTCGTACATGGGCATAGCCATTGTGAATTAAGGAAGGTTTTTAGTTGCTTTTTGAAAAGTGGAGTTTGTTCAAATTACATTTAACTATAGTAAGAAAAATACTTTGCTTAATGTGGAGTGGAAGACAGTTCCATAGAAGTGGAACTCACTGTGATATATAACTTTCCCTCTGATATGTTCTATGTATGATGCGGACAAGATTGAAATCCCTTGAGAAGGTGTTTATGCCATGACTGGACTTGCGAATGTGGAACAGGTCTGATAAGACAGGGTGTGTTGAGTCACTGCATGCAAGGAAGAGGTCCCCTCTCAGTAGTTTGTAAGATACCGAGAACAGGGAAAAAGGCTTTGAGATGGTCCATTTTGAAACTAACTTTAAAAAATGCTAACATTTAATTATAAAGACGGTCTTTAAGTCACACTGGTATTAAAACACTTGTCTAAAAAACATGAAAAATTAACCTTGTACACATATTGTGTTTCCAGAATTTCATGTAAATTCATTAAAGAATGCAGTTGTTACAATACAAAAGTGAAAGCACATGGCTTGGTTTAATGTATTTCCTAACAGATTAAACAATTACAGTCATGTATATATAATGTGCAATAATGTGATATTTACACCTACTGATGTAATGCATGAAGCCAAATATAATTATAAATCCTTCTGCCTCTGGTAGGGGTAGTATAGTTTGCTTAGTCTGGTGGGGTAGTACAGCATACTTACACTGGTAGGGGTAGTATGGCATATTACTCTGGCAGGGGTAGTATGGCATACTGACTCTGGCAGGGGAAGTATGATGTATTTACTCTGCCAGGGGTAGTATGGCATACTTATTTTGGCAGGAGTAGTATGACGTACTTAGTCTGGTAGGGGTAGTATAACTTGCTTACTGTGGTGCGGTGGTATAGAATACTTACTCTGGCAGGGGTAGTATGGAACATTTATTCTGGCTGGAATAGTACAGCATACTTAGTCTGGTAGGGGTACTATGGCATATTTACTCTGGCAGGGGTAGTATGGAATATTTACTCTGACAGAGGCAGTATGACGTATTTAATCTGGCAGGGGTAGTATGACAGATTTACTCTGTCAGGGGTAGTATGGCATATTTACTCTGACAGAGGCAGTATGGCATACTTACTCTGGCAGGGGTAGTATGGCATATTTACTCTGACAGGCAGTATGATGTATTTACTCTGGCAGGGGTAGTATGATGTATTTACTCCGGCAGGGATAGTATGGCATATTTACTCTGACAGAGGCAGTATGATGTATTTAATCTGGCAGGGGTAGTATGGCAGATTTACTCTGGCAGGGGTAGTATGGCATATTTACTCTGACAGAGGCAGTATGGCATATTTACTCTGGCAGGGGTAGTATGGCATATTTACTCTGACAGAGGCAGTATGACGTATTTACTCTGGCAGGGGTAGTATGGCATATTTACTCTGACAGAGGCAGTACGATGTATTTACTCTGGAAGGGTAGTATGGCATACTTATTTTGGCAGGAGTAGTATGTCATACTTAATTTGATAGGGGTAGTATGGCGTACTTACTCTGGTAGGCATAGTATGGCATACTTATTCTGTTACGGGTAGTGTGGCGTACTTACTCTGCTATGGGTAGTATGGCATACTTACTCTGGTAGGGGTACTATGGCATATTTACTCTGGCAGGAGTGGTATGGCATATTTACTCTGACAGAGGCAGTATGACGTATTTACTCTGGCAGGGGTAGTATGGCATATTTACTCTGGCAGGGGTAGTATGACGTGTTTACTCTGGCAGGGGTAGTATGGCATGCTGTTTGTCATGAAAATCAGATACCCATTGTCTGTGAGCCATATAACATAGGCTACAGTAAAAAAGAACAATACTGAAAAGGAGAATATATGCAGAAAACAGCATAAGACAGATGATTACATTTCTACTTTGGACTTTATGAAGTGGAAGGCATATGTTGTGTCAACCCCCCCCCCCCCCAGCCTAGAAGTGTGAATTTAAGATACTTGACAAGATCTCTGAGAAATTGCAGAATGAAGTTTTAAGAAACAGTGCATCAGAAATGGCAAACATCTATCCCCCTGTCAAACATCTCTGAAAAGGTCAGAAAGAAAAGGCATTAAAATCTGTTTCAGCATAATTGTCAGTATATCAATAGTTTATGCACATGTTTAATTTTTTTTCTTCTATTCTACTTGTTTTTTACTGATCTCTCATTAAACTCTTTGGCAAACCTGGAATAAAAAGCAAAAAACTGTATAAAAATAAAATACAGGTTTGCACAATGTTACCTGGTAGAATGCTGCTAGGCACAAGAAATACATTCATTTTTTTTAATTTATTACATTTCTAAAACTCACTTTGTCCTATTCAGATTTGCTATGGAGTCAAAAATGTATCTTGGTTAGCAATGGCCATAAGGCAGAGAACCAATCCTAGTCAGGATTCAAGACTATCATGGGCCATGCACACTACAGTTTCATGCATCACCACTTTTACTTATATGCAATTCTTTGGGATGTTGAAGGATGCTGGTAGGCCTGGCAAGAACCCATGCAGCAACAGAGAATAGCATGCACAGTTTGCCCAGAAATAACTCCAATCTGCACCAAAAGGCAGGAGTGAGCATACCTCTCAACCTGGAAACATCAAAAATCTGGACAAAGGCCCATTCAAAGTAAGTACAACTAGCCAAAAATCTGAATGCTGATTATCATAAAATTAGCATAAATAATTACATGACCCCCACTCAGTGGAATTGTAGGATACCAGCATTCAAATGCTAATTGAAGGGAAGACAAATATTAAATACAAAACATAACCAGAACAATGGTGTTTTATTTATCTTAACATTTGAGCAATACTTCTCAACCTGGAAACATCAAAAATCTGGACAAAGCCCCATGAAATGTAGATACAAGTGGCCAAAAATCTGGACACTGATTAACATAAAATTAGCATAAATAATTATATGACCCTACCCTGGTGGAATTGTGGGATACCAACATTCAAATACAAATTGAAGAGCAGACAAATATTAAAAACAAAATATAACCAGAACAATAGTGTTTTATTTATGTTAATATTTCAGCTTGTATTAAACTTTGAATCTGTATAAAACTAAACCTGCATAAAACTAAAATACAATTTTCTTTTATAAAAACAAAATTAACAATCTGTCCCTATTTTTAGATCTCCCCCCATTATTTAAGACTTTATCCAGATTTCTTGTATTAGCAAGTTGAGAGGTATGGTGTGCATGCATACATCCACACACACACACACGCACACACACGCACACATGCACACACACACACACACACACACACACACACACACACACACACACACACACACACACACACACAAACACACACACACACCTGTTGCTATCATTTCATATGCCTTCTTGCTGAGAGTAGCATTTTAACAAATTGTACATAATCAATGCAAATAAGTTATTTCAATATAGTATCAAAAATCAACATTAAGTTGTAAAAGCTTACTACAACATAGCCCAACACACTTTAAAGGCAAGCAACCATTAATTAAACCAAACTAACTTCTCCCGTACTTCTAAACCATAGGAGCTATAACCTGGGAGAACACTCCCCTTTGCCCATCTCCCACTAAGAATGCCTATAAGTCTAGATGTTGGAATAGCACCACATATAAGATACCATATGGTCAATCTTAAATTATCACCATATTTCTGATATTGTAAGCAGTATAAGCCCAAAGTCTGTAAACCTCTGAAGTAGTTTTTCTCCTTCAAGCTTGTTTACTGTATGGGTACAACTGCACAAAATGTTTTCTAATCTCTCAACAAAATGAGACATTAAACTGAGGCCCAGTCTGAGTTGGTGGTAGCTCAGGGGGATGTAAAAGATCTCATGGCACTTACTGAAAAGGGTAGGCAAAGTTCCCCATGCTTTGGCCAAATCTTCCATAATTACTATGAACACCAATCTTGGTCACCCCTGAAAAAAATGACATTGGCATTTTGGGACCAACCCAGTGACAAAAGGGGAAATAAAATATAAATATGATCTGAAAACCTAAATTGAACTTATGCTACTCTTCCTAAATTCTTACAGTTTTTTACTTGGTCTAGCCTATATTTAACATGTTGTATTTTTGTGTTTACAACTACTTTTCTTCCCATATACTAAAATATGATCATTTTAAGACAACAAGAATATACCTTCTTCATTAGTTTATAACTTTTTTTTACATCTTGTCAGCATGAATTCTATTACACAGCTTCTTCTGACTGGCAGTGTATTTGGCTATAGTTAAGCCCAGAATTTTAGGAACCTTTCTTCACCAAATGTTCAGCAAATTGTCAGAATAAGTGACATACAGTAAAGCTTGAGAATGGAACTGTAAATCCTAGAAAGGAACAGTACATCCAAATGCACTTGTGTTTACATTGTTTGAAGCCAGCACAGCATCACTCGTTATTATTCGTTTTTGCACTGAAATATCACTGGATGTTTTCAGAGCTAAAATGAGCATAATTTAATGACAGTTATGAAGTATGGTTCTCTCATGCTGCACACAACTGGCCAAAGTATGCTCTGAGAAGCTCTGCAGGTGGAAACTACACCTGTTCACAGACATAGCAACTTCTGTTGCATATGAAGAACAGAAACACACAACAAAACACATAGACTGATATGCCCCCCCCCACACACACACACAGACAGCAGCTAATACCTCACAAAAAGCATATCCTGTAGGAATTCTGGCAACCTAAGTTAAAAACAGTAATTTTAACAACTGTTGTCTAATGCAGAGTACTCACTAGGTCTAGTTAATAAGTAAGTTTTTCTTGTGGTGTCATTTGTAACAAGGAACTTCAAATGCTTTAAGAGCTCACCTTAAACTCCATGGAAAATTGGGGTGAATAATCCAAAGCACACAAAGCCCACCTCACAAGGAATGCCAGGTTTGCAATGGTGACCTCTCCCTTTGATGAATTGACTCATCACTAGTTGCTTCAAGACTGACATTGATACCATGGCCGCCATTTACATTTACATTTCCTGATGTGCTGTGATCCATGATGATCACTGAATGGTCCAACTTTTTACAATTCCAGCCCCAAGAACTCAATGAGTAGGATAGCGTTGCTCAGGCACTGCACAACAGCATCCATTAAGCATGGGTTACTGTGATTTTTCTGCCCCTTTACTCTGGGTGTCTTGTCACCAAGCCTATGCCTGTAAACTGAACTGTTTTTTTATTTTTTGAAATTAAAATCAAAGAGTGAGCAAAAAGCTGGTCAAACCAGAACTGTGCAGATAAATGAATAAATAGAAGATGAAACGGCAAAGTGGAGAAATAAAAACTTTAATGAACAGATTGAGCACTTCATTAACACTAAAAACAATACAATAAAAGGGGATAAGAGCTTTGGCACCTGTTTAGGCTTTTTGAAACTGCCTGCATCTTGACTCCGAGAGTCTAACAGGCAGTCAGGCACTGCCTCATGTCATCACACATGCCCCTGCACATTGATGCCATTGGAGTGATAACATGATGATGTCAGCTGTCTTTAAAATTGGAAATAAAACAAAAAAAGAAATTGGGAATTGAGGGGGCCACTTGGAAATTCATGGCACCCCATTATTAAGCTCTCAAAACTGGTAAATTCTGAGGAACTCAGTACGGTTGAGAGGTGTGAACTACAAAGAAGTGAGTGTATTTTTCGGCCAGTAGGAAATCAGGAAACTGGATCCTGCACTTGTATCACTGATACTATAATAAAGTCATGACATAAATTTAATAACATTTTTATTACTTATGATTTGTTGACCATATAGGTGTGCTAGTCTATTGATTCCATTCAGCCACAACCTGACCTCAATGAGCAGAATGGAAATTCACAATGTACTTTAAACAGACATGTACTACAGGTTGGGAAGTCATTAATGTTCAGTACAGATAGCTACATTCAGTACAGAGCACGCTTTTCAGCCATGATGCAGATCAGTTAGGCAAACACAATTGATAAAGCAGACATCATAATGTGAAGTATAGATAGAGACAACAAACAGCAAAATAAAAGCATCACGGATAAACAGTAGCAATGCACAAGATAGCTTTTTTACAGTACACATATTTAATATTTTAATATTAGATGTAAGGGAGTTACCCTATAGAGATATTAACTTCTGTAGTATCTAATGCGGTATAGCAACAGGAATTTGTATAGTTTGTAATTGTGCAGACTGAATGTTTAGTCAATTGCATATTCATATAGCTGACACATATTGAAAATTGGCAGAATATTATTTGCATGTTAAACTTTTTCAGTATGCTATGTCTCAGCTGAACAAATTGCACCTGACCTGTACCTTAAAATTACAAATGCTTATATGAATTATGCATAAGCAGAATATGGAGATGTATAGGTGATGGGAGTTAAATTACAATTAGATTATTTACTGACTGAGCTTTACATGTTTGTATGCAGGTGTATCGAATTATGTACAAGATAAAAGCCTTAAACTCTGTATTTTCGAACTATGGTTTCATGTTTCATATTCAACAAAAGCCATGACAGTTTCAAACCTCATCATGGTTAACGGCATCTGCTGTTCCATTTTGATCATATTACATTACAGCTACACTTTGGCATCTGTTGCAACTTCATGTTCCCTCTTTTAAAATAATGTGTTAATATGGGACAATCTGTCTAGTGCTGACAGCTTTAGCTTTATATCTCTCTTACTGAAACTACTTTTATGATTTGTATAATATCTAATCAAATACAACTTACTGGAAGGAACACAATACTGAGCTAGCAGTAGTAAAGTCTGTCTATGAACACAGACGGATTTAGATTAAGTACTCCTTATGTTAATGGGCAGACAATGATTTTGTACTTAACCACTAGCTGTGCCTACATCAACTATCTGTGGAATGGCATTTGCAGAAGCTATCACAGATACAGGTGGGTAAGTTTATATATATTTTTATTGTGTATATATACACATATTATTCAGTTTGCTTTTGTAGGAATTTTATAAAAAAAAAGTTTGTGAACAGGATAGAATGCTGTTGCACAAAAGTAAGCAAAACAATTACACAGAAACTCTCACCCCTTTTCCAAGCTATTTCACTCCTTTTAGTGTCCAGCTTCAGTTGGAGTCTTAGTAATGTCAGTATCCCCTTATCCTCCCAACCACACATTTGAAATTGCTGAGCATGCATCTACCTAATCATTCCTTATCCCCTATCTGGACCTCTCTTACCCTAGATGTCAATCAAACGTGGGTTAAAACATGTGCATGCCCTTTGTATATCTTAAATATCTTACTGTGAAATAAGCCTCACATTACAACATGCCCGATTCTTCTTCTTTTTCCAGATATAGTCAGCCAAATAATTTGGTTAATAACCAGAATAAAGAATGAAGTAGCCGCTCCTTGAAGTGATATACTACAAAAATTCTGTTTATAAAGGCAGCTGTGTGTGAACAGTGGAACTGCCTTCATTATACTGGCACAACCTTGTAATGAATTTTATGTGGCTCTGTTTGCTCAGTACTGCAAGACAGACATACATAACTAAAGGCAGGATGCAATATTCCAAAATGAATCTTAGCTTCATGATGAATGCTATCATTCTTGCATATAAAAGCTCTCTGAACTCTTACTTTTGCACAAACAAGGAAAGCATGTAAATACAATATTGTATTGATATAATTCTGAAAGGCAATATAATCTGGAAACCTTCCTCATTTTTATAGAGCCATTAAAGCTTCTAGTGTGAAGACAAAACATTATGGACTAAATTTGCCTCATGATGTGATGCTGTAATAGCATACAGTTTCCATTGGATGGCAGCAATCTTTAAGATCATCCTAGTGCCTACAGAGAGCTACTTTCTCTGACTAATAAGTAAGCTAAGGTAAGCCTTCTGATGCTTTCACAATCAGTCAGTAACAAGTTTTTAAGGTAATCCTGTATCTGTAAACGTATTTAAACACACAGTGGTGCTGCAACTGAAAATGACCAGACAGAATTGTCTTTAAAGTGAACATCTGATGAATCACAGTAAGTGAGTATATTGATTTAATTGATTTATTGTAGGGGAGTACATCCGATAATAATCCAGTACAATACAGTGATATCTGCAACTCATTGTCAGCAGTACTACTTGAAACATGGATTCACAGACATGAATTAAAGGCACACTGAGGTGAAAGACACTGATAAAACTACACTGCATAGCATAAACATTTCCTATAAAAATGAAACTAATTTACTCATCTTTGTAGAATATCCTTGTTTTTGTAATTTCTGACAGTAATTAAGCTACCATACGTCAGGTGCTGGTTATATTATCTATATAAGAAAAACCATGTGCCTGACAATGTTATGTTCTTTTTAAGATATTTTAAAATTGTCTAATGCAATTAGGCACGCCTTATTTCTCTCACATGCTAGTCTTCTTTTACAATGAATTAAAAAAAATCTCAGAGGTAGTAGGATTGCTATTTTGTTCTATGTTCTAAACTATATTTTAGGTCTAATGTTTTCTGATTTTCCAGGCAAGAAGGATCAGAGTTTGGCAGAGGAAGAGTGCTTTGTTTGTTAGACATACTAAGAATTAAATGTCACTTTTTCCACCCTTGCTGATAAACGTCATACTTTTTTCCTAGAGTTCACCTAATGCATGCACACTGGCCATTGTATCCTTCCTAATCCTCTCACTAATCAGCGATAGTTTTCCTGGAACACTGTTGTCTGTTGTCAGGCTCTCGTTTTGTCTGCCTTGCTTACTTACCTCCTCCACTACCTCCCTGCCGCCTTCATTCCATGTGTTGTTTCTCATTTAAATGAACAGTTGGATTCTTTTATTTCTTACAAGTGTTGGATTCGCCTTATCGCCTGTGTTCCTGCGGGGGTTGACAATTGGTTTTATCCATGAATGTATCACTTCTTAGGCTTCCTTTTTTTAAACAAAGAGAAAGAAGCACTTCGTCAACAAGTCTCTCCAGAGTGGGAGATTAAAAACCTAGACATCACCTACCTTGCAGCATTGCTCCCAACTGGGTTGTGAAAAACTCAATTAAACTTGTCCCCATTGAATACAGCATTATAGTACATTAAACAGAAAATTCTTCAAGCATGATGACAAAGCTGAAAACCTTGCCTGAAAGACAAGACTTGTAGCCTTTTCTTTAATTGCACAGTATTCTTGTCTACATCTTTTCTACTAACAGCTATAAGAATCAATGAAACCTGTGCTATACGGTGGGAAAAAAGTACATGCAATAAAATCTGTCTATGATGTTTGAACATGCAAACCAAATGATTTCAGCAGGAATATATATTAGTTGTTCTGGTCCATCCAAAACAGCACTAATTTAATTGTTTAGCACTGTGTTGATATAGTATAAAAAGTTATATAATAACAAAAATTTCAGATTTTTTTGAATGAATTGTCATGTGTATTGTAAGGTAAGATAACACTGTAAATGACATAAAATCCTTATTATATCAAATGTGATGTGTGACAAATCAGTCTTGCCTTCTCATATGAGTCCAACTGGCCTTGAAAATGATGATCCAGGCTCTCCCTGTACTGTGAAATGCGTATTTCCTTGATTCATCTGAGTGAAAATTGTATGTGAATTAAAACGCCTGTTGAGTCATGCTGTGGTAGGATCTCTCGAATCCTTCAGACAGCCGCACTGACATAGCTCCAATTGTTTTCTGCAAGTTCTGTTATCCTCACACTTCATGACAGGTACACAGTTTGATTTTGTAATTACTTTACATGCTAACCTGTTACAGAAGGAGTATCTTAGAACTTATAATGGCTATGCATTAACGTGTCCCACTATATCTGTGTTGTGAAGAGATATAACTGCTCTGTCCTGACTGTGTTCTACAACAAATCAACTACCCTCCAAAGAAGCAAATAATCATCTTAACATACACCTGGCAAGGTGAACTTCAAAATCGTAGCATAATAAATGCAACAGAAAATACAAATATGTTTCTCACGCTGAGAGTGCTTCAAAACTGCCTTCTTCTGTTGAGCTGTGATTAGTACATGCCCTTTGACTGGTGGTCTGCTTAACTCCACATTGGGTAGGTACGAAATGAAGGAAAACAGTTCCATTGTTTGCCACATGTGCAGTTTTTAGAGTACAAGAAAGATGAACAGACATAATGCCAATCAGAAATAACCACAAAAAAACCCACCACCAACCAGATGAGCTTGTCTGTCAGGCTGCCAGCAAGGTTTACTACTGTTACTTGTTTCTGTTCTAGAGGTGAGAGGGAAAATTGTGTAAAAAATTTGGAAAAACATTTTTGTTGTTGTTTTTTTATTTGCATACATACATACATTTATGTCCTTATATCTTCTTGACAGGCCCATTTTTATGCTCTTAAACTTGGATCAGTGACATCAGCCTTGGCTGCATGTACAACATTCTGTAGGAAAGGTTGGGACTGCAGAACTTTGCTTTTTCCTTCAATATGTAGCAAGCTTTATATTTAATATTTCATGTTTCACTTCCACAACCATGCATAACACTGGATAATCCATACATTAAGGTGTTTTTGATTCCTTATAGCCCAATGAGTTCACTCCATTCGGCTGGTGAGAGGTTGCTAGTGATTCAAACAATGCATTTTGAAACACCTGACTGTTGATCTTTTGCCTCCTTAAACCTCACCTGTTGAAGTAGCTACCATTAGCTATGGGATTGTCATTGAAACAAATCATCTTAGAACTTTGTGAAATACTCTCTATTATGACACATTCATTTGATTCCAAGTTCATGGTTTACGCAGACATTTGACTAAATAGTTACAATACCTGCTAATCTATTTCACTTTCCAGACCAGTATTACATCATTTAGTAATCCTATTTTTGAAAAAAGTTGTAGAAGTTCTACCAAATAATGAGAATACCTGTTAGTCTTTTTCACTCCTGTAGTTTGTCATTTAGAAATTCTATTTTTGAAAAAAAGTACACTTACTTGTGTTAGCTATGCGCTACTGTTGTTTATTCCTTGTTTTTATTTTTATTTTTTGTACAGTGCTTAATGACAAGCACATATAAAAGCAGATATTAATGCTAACTAAAAATACCTCACATGTGTTCTTGTTAGTTCCCATCTAAAAGTGTTCATAACACTCTTTGACTCCCCCACACAGATTATTAATTTGGAGTGTTGTACCATTCTTGTATCTGGTAAATAAAGAAGTTGTACAGTACTTCCATTACCCATTTTGAGCAACTTACAAAATCCTGCTATGTATGCATGCATCCATGTGATAATAAAGATTGCATGAATTATTCCATAAAAGTAGGGATTAGTGAATTTGGCCAAAAAACAATATTACCCTACATCACTTACAAAGTTAATAGAACAATAGGTTTAGCACTGATGCAAAAAATATTTGAACTCTGTTGGCACAGGGATCAGCTCATTAATAAGTCAATGTTTTAGTCATGTGCCATAACGGAGGATTTAGTCGAAGGACAGATCTTGTATCAGGATGTGTTTTCTGAACAATTAGAAGTATGTAGTGTGTGGCATTACTGACTGACTGCAGTGGTCTGTGAATTATAAAGGACAGTGTAGCTATAACAGGCAAATTCAGGGATAATCTGATAAATTAGTTCAGAGTGACAGGGGGGTGACCTTATGGATCCATGATCCTGCCTTATGTACCCATTTTTAAAAGACACCAAGACAATGTGACTCAGAGCAACCCCTGAATCTCCTGAAGTCTGCACTTGGAACAGAGACATCGCCTAATATGTTTTCCACCAAATAAATTAGCACAGATATGCATATTACATTTTCTATCACACTTGAACACATTCACAATGGTATACACAGACACAACAGGCTCACTAGTTGATGGTAGTGAAAATGATGACTCTAAAATATCACAGGTTATATGTGATTGTCCAGGAATACCAGCATTATCAGAACATAACCCTTTATGGCCGTAAAGCAATACAAAGAAGATTTGGTGAGGTGAGCCACTCTTACAGTTAAATATTATAACAAAATATTAAAGATCTCTTTGTAATAAAGCCGGAAATTTCTAAATCTGGTGCAGACACAAACATTTTAAACAGGAAAGATTTGACAGACTGCAGGAGTCAGTGTGTTTGCCTTGTATCAGGGAAAGTGAGTGATACTGGCAAGAAATGATATTAGCAATCTACTGTGACAAAAGCTCTCTTTCTTAAGAGTTACAGAAGCTAATGAAGTTAGGCAGCACATTTAAGTGTAAGAGCTTTCTGACATAATGAAAAGTGTTGGGCTGATTATTCACATAGATGTGTGTCAACCTGATGATATCAGACAGAATCATATCTGGGGAATCATGCCCAACAAATGTGTGTTTTCAGTAAGGGAAAATGGTGGCAATGTTAACCGTCAGCATACAACACAGGCAGAATCTTGAAATGGAAGCATATCTGCTCATTTATGTGGAGGCATTCTCACAATTAGCAGACGTTAAATACCATTTATGTTCTGAAATATTTCCATTTCACATCACAAAAATAAAAATAAAAGTAAAATCCATTTTTCAATAATCTCAAGTATTTCAGTATTATGCAAAATTCAAATCAATAACATTAGCTTGATTTTGAATAAACTAAAATGAAAGTGATTGCATTCTGTCTTATGTAATAAAAAAGTAATCATATGGCACAGACTCCCATACACATTTAATAGCAAGCAAAAAAACTCCTTCTGTAAAATCAAAGGTCAAGTAATTAAATGCCTTTTGTAAGATATTAAAATGCATCTAGCAGACAACATTTAAGTGCAACTGCTTCTGAGATCCTGTCTAGACTTCCTTCAGAACCCAATGCATGTAAGATATAAGCCAGTAAAAATATTTTTTCTTCACATTGGTACATAGCAACCACAACAACTATCTCAGGTGATTTTAACTGGGTAAATAATGTAGATTTTGTTTGTATATTTTGTATTCCTCATGTGTAGCTACAAAGGTCAAATGGACAAATGCCTGGAAAAAGCTGTTTATATAAAGAGGAATGATTCTCCCTGTGACAAACAGATGGTTGTTCACCAGCTTCTACTGGACACACATTCCCTTTTTAAGGACAGCACAGGTAAAATGTCATGGTAATAACACAAACATGCTTGCTTACAGTTACACTGTGAGCAAATTGATGCTGTGAGTGTCAAACCCAGTACTTTTACAGACTCAATGATTAGCATCACATTATCTTAAACTTATCTATCAAACTGCCAGACAAACTTTATTTGGACTCTACTACTTTTGAGCTTTTGAACTTCACTAAGACTAAAGGTCATTACTTAAGCTTCCCTTCAAAACTAATATAAAAAGGACCAACTGGGTAAAACACTCACATACATGCACATGCGAGAGTGCGCACACATGAACACACACACACACACACACACACACACACACACACACACACACACACATGCATTGATTTATTTTGTTACTAGATACTGTCTTCCCCAAAGTTAGACAGAGTCTCAATCTGTTAGGTGTGTGTTAGCATACATTTCATTTTTTTACTGTGTATTTGTTCAACACTCTGATGGACTAAGCCGGGAAACCCCTTAAAATATCACCTATCATTGTGACAACTATATAACTATGTAACTATATGCAAAAAAATCATAAAGATTCAGACTATTACACGAACAATTATTGAATATATATGTTGTCATAATAACCAGAAACATTAACAAAGGTTTAGTGAAGTGGCCTAAAACAATGAGTCGTGTAACATAACTTACACATGAAAAGATATCTGACTACAGGCAGTAGTAAAATAAAGTAATGTAGGAAAAGAACTTATGTAATTTACAAATGCAATAAGAAATAAAATATTTTACATCTGATGATGGTAAAACAGGTGAAAAGGAAGCAGGAAAGAATAGAAATGATCAGGGTGAAAAGGGAGGAGTCATGGAAGAATAGCTGAGTTCTGTGTCAGCTTTTCTATTGAAAGGCAAGAGAGTACATTTAAGCAATAACCCACGCCTGGGTGTGGGTAATGCTGGATTTACCCACAGTTGGTGTGGTTTGGTCATGAGGTCGAAGGCCGAGTAGTCAAACAAAGACAACCGTGGATAAATCCAGAATTACTCATACCCAGGCGTGGGTTATTGCTATTATACAATGACATTATATATGCGGTGGTGGTGCTGTGGTAGCATTGTCGCCTCACAGTTAGATGTTGCCCGTTCGATTCTCAGTTAGAGCGTCTTCTGTGTGGCGACATGTGTGAATGGGCGTTTCTTCGTTGAAGGTTGTGCGTTAGGCCCGGCAAGCCAGCACATAAAAAATCTACTGTCAATCATTAGCGGACTGGAGTTCCACTGTGGCGACCCCTAACCAGGAAAAGCCGAAAGATTTGCCTATTATTTAAGAAAAAAAATACTTACTTTTCTTAAATAATGGCATTGTATGATGCCTCCATGCTGCCCTTCCGCAGCTGTCTGGTATTCTGCGGCAGTTCTGATGTACTGCGCATGCATATGCTTACGCAGTACATTAGAGCTGTGGGTGGAAGCAAAGGAGAAAGCAAGATCTCTGTTTTTTTTATAAAGGGTCTCGCTATGTTAAAGGAGTTTAACATAGCAAGACAGCTTTAAAAAAAGCAACGGATAAAGGAAGATCTCCGTTACTTTTTTTAAAGCTGTATCACTATGTTAAACTCATTTAACATAGTGATACAATTTCTAAAAAGCAACGGAGATCTTGCGTTCTCCGTTGCTGTAAAAAAAAAAAAAGACTTATACTAATGGAAAAAGTCTGGGCGACTGGACCTTTTTCCATTAGTATAAGTCTGATTTACAACATGCACGCTGACCAATCAGTGTGCATGTTTTGGAATATTAATGGGGGGGGGTCGTTGTATAATTAACAATATTTGCTAGCCATAGACGTAAATGCTGTTGTGATTGCTGCATTAGAATGGAAGTACATCACATGAGGGACAGACAGAAATTTCTCGACTACATTCAGGCAGATAGTTTGTGGCATTTGGTTTTCTGGCTTTGAAACACACAGATAATCTAATTTTAATTTTTATACTGTTAAAATGAAGTTGTACCATTCTAGTGTGCTACTAATAATACTGGTGTTGAGGATAGATACAGTGAACACTGAGAAACTATGCACAAATATCCACACGGGTATGTACATTCATGATTCATGCACATACTTATACACACATGCATATACTCATGACCACACACACACACACACACACACACACACACACACACACACACACACACACACACACACACACACACACACACATACCAAAAGGAAATTTACTTAACACACACACACACACACACACACACACACACACACACACACACACACACACACACACACACACACACACACACACACACCAAAAGCACACACCAAAAGGAAATTTACTTAACACACACACACACACACACACACACACACACACACACACACACACACACACACACACACACACACAATTTATTTTCAACAATATTGTTCATAATACATCATAACCAATTTGTACCTCCCATTCCAAAACAAAGTGCTGTTTATTTAGAGATGTAGAGAGCAGTTGAGAGACAGTACAGGCTATGACCCCAGCATTCATTCCATCATTAAAAGAATATGTGCCCAGTTCCAGCATCAGCCAACTGCAGGCCTGACTGAAGATCCTTTTCACTCCTTCATGTCTAAGGCACTTCCCTTCCAGTGTTTCTTCACATTCTCTTCAGTTGTGAGATTAACTGCAACAGTTCACTGTTACAGAGTTGAAGGTTAGGGCATTTCTGCTGATGAATGTGAACAGAGATATTCTGAGTGAATCTCTGTGTTATTCATCAGATAGTCTGTTTTGGAACAGTATCGTATATGCACTGACTCATTCCGAAGGTGTATATCATCAAATCTGGAAGCATAGCTGTAGAAAATTGTGTTATGCAGCATTAATGGTGAATATGTATTCTCAGCTCAAGCGTCAGTTACAATTTAGCATCATAACAATTATTTTGGCTTCAGTTTGAAATTAGGTCAGTCTGGAAAAACACTCTCAAGGCATTTTTTTTGGTGTAAAGTAAGCCAATTATCTGCTTTGCATCAAACAACCCCTTCTTTTTCTTCTCGTCTTCCTTTCCATCATTCTTTTGTTATTCTGCCTTTCTATCTCTTTTATTGTCAGTGTCAATGTTGCATCAGGTCGCACATTTATCTTTATTGCAGGTGGCAGTGGGTTCTGTTCCCACTCCAGGTGACTGGCTTGTTGACAATGCAGTCCAGCTTGAGGGTTGGGGGGATGCTGCATTCCTCAGTGTGTCATCCTTTGGATGAGATGTTAAACCAGTGTCCTATTTGCTTGAGTTGGTGGCAGCTCAGGTACATGTAAAAGATCCCACAGCATCTATCAAAAAGGGTAGGAGAAGTTCCTCTGAAGCCCTGGACACATTTTCCCTGGTAGGATAAATACTACCTTGGGTCTCCCCCGAAATGAGGCTCATTAATATAGCACAATGCCCTTTGGCTATGACATTGGGTGGGATTCTAAAAGACTTACTGTTAGTGTAAGTGACCACTTACAGTGAGAGCAGGTCTTTTCTAACGTGGCCCTAATGTCAGCCTATTTCTAGATAGGCCTTACACTGAACTATGTCACTTACATTGAGAGTAGGTCTTTTGGATTTAGGGAAGATGTGCATTGAGAGCAGCTTTTTTAGAATCTGACCTATTAAATGGAAATCCTATCTGCTTGAGTTGGTGGTAGCTCAGGTAGATGTAAAAGACTCCATGGCATCTACAAAAAAGAGCAGCAGAAAAAATCTTTGATGCCCTGGCCTGACTAAATTTCCCTCAGATGAGTACTGCCAGGAGTCTGGATAAGGAGACTTACATATCAGTAGTCAATGATTCACAAAGACTTATACTGCTTTCCAGATAACACAGCAATGATTCTGATGGCAATTCTCAGAGGTGAAAGAAACATGTAAGCAGGTATTAATGTCCTCTAACACCATTGTTTTTATGTTGGATTAATTATGATATGCTCAGCAGCTTAAATATACATATATATATATATATATATATATATATATATATATATATATATATATATATATATATACACACACACACATACAAAAGGATAATCATTTTGGTGGCAGCTCTCAAGAACTAAAATACCCTTATGTTTCAGCAGCAATGACCCCCCCCCATCACCATAATTTTTCTTAAGATGGCATAACTGATAAGTATCCTTGTTGCCTTTATTTAATTGGATTTCTGTGGTATTTCTTACCTATTTTTCAAGATGGTGATAATTAGCTGTAAACTGAAGTCTGTGACAGGATAGGCATCTGTAAATAAGTATGAAGTCTAGGTGGCCTGAAATAGCTTTTTTCATGCACAGAGCAGATCTGATGCACAGTTAGCTAATGATTTGATTAATCTGTTGTTCTTGACCATTTTTTAAATGCACACACGCAATCACACACACACACACACACACACACACACACACACACACACACACACACACACACACACACACACTTTGTTTTTATGAGATCATGCATTTTAATTTTTCTGTAGGTATTTACTTATATATGCTGGTTCTCTTGCCTTAATATTTTAACTGCTATTCTTTGTGTTTGGGCTGAGTATTTTTTAATTTACATTTAACCTTTTTGTGTGCCCTTTATCTGTCTATCTTTATCTTCCCCAAGTTCATAAGATAGTTTTCCTTTTCAATCTTTCTCAAGTCCTGACTGTCTCCATAATTATATTCTTTCCTCTCAAATACTCTGCATTGACACATCCACTGGTATATTTAACCCCCTCCAATTACATCTCAATCTACACTATCTTGATACACTTCCAACTTTCTGTAAGTTCCCTATAGAACCCATGTTTGTATAACCCCTATGTTGCCCACAAGCCCTACCTATCTGCTAACCTGCTAAGTTTCCAAGCAAAACACTATCACTTATTGAGTGTGCAACACTAGATAAATCACATTTTGATCAGACACAGCCTAGTTTTGCAAGAACACTGAATCTGCTTATTACAAACAAAACTACTTTACATATTTCTTGTGACGAGTTAGCTTTAAAAGAATTTGGGACACTACATTGACCTTGTCTGTTGAAGTGTGCAGTGTTCCTCTCAAAATTATAATTTTAAAGTAAGTATTTTAATCAAATGACAGATTGTCATAGTTTAATTAATTTATTTATATTTTAATTATGATGTTTCACTCTGTTAATGATTACCTCTATGCAACTATACTTTCCACTAAGCAGTCAAATTAAGGGAATGCATTCAACACCCACAATACAGGCTCCACAAACAAAACTCCACTGCACAGATCACTGCCTCCTTCGATAAGACCCTAAACTTTGGGACTCTATCCTACCCCATTACATCTTAAACATTGGCTTATTTAAATTCTGGTCACAGCCCACAACAAATCTACAAATCAAAAGAAATCAACAGAAACTTACTAAATGCCAATGCAGTGTCTCCAGTGACATTGCCATCTGTATCTCTCCAAACCTATAATCTCCCATCACTCTGTAAGGGCACATTTTAATTTCAGTGCTCCTATGAAATTCCATTCTACTATTATACTACTTTTTTTTATTTTTTATTATTATACTGTACTCTTCTCTTCTGGGTGAAGACAGAAATCGGTCATTTGTGATCAGTGCTCTATCCTTGTTAACAAATTCAAATAAAATAAAGTAAAACAAAATAAAAATGCAAAAAAAAGATATTCAATTAATATCGGTAATTTGTATCTATAGAAGTTGGATTCTAAGTGAAACTGATTCAATATTTCAATGCATTGCAGTATTGCAGTAATTATTCTTTAAATCACAGTTTAAGGGCTGATACTTTGCAAAGAACTTTTAACTGATAGTTGGTTGCCATAGACTGCCAATCCACTGATGTACTGTGCCACGTCAGCAGCAATTCTGCAGAGTAACTAAGGTGCTGTACAAGACGTAAGTCTCCTGAGTACTGTGCTTTTACAACAGAAAGGAAAGGTGAACCAGAGAACGACTTACTACCCACATGCAACCGTACTTGCACTAATAAAGTTCATCGAATTAGACAGCAAAAATATAAATGGTATGCGTACTGGTGAGGAATACAGACTGTGCAAATGAAGGAGTAACTCCAACAAAAAAAAAGAAAAAGAAAAAGAATGCTCGTATTATTTCTAAAAACATATACTGTTCAAATCAAAACAAATACCACCTTTAATATGAACATTTGCCTACATGCTCTTAATTTTAACCAGAAAAAAAAAAACAAATAAGTAGACCATTGTTGTTTACTGGTCTGTAGACTGGTACCTTTCAACAACAGTTAGGTTGAGAAGCTAGCAAAAAAGCACCTAATACAACATTTTACTGAGCAGTTTTTCATATTTGGGATAATTAATACAAGTCACGCAGCTAAGGTGAAAGAACATCAGTGTTATAATCAAGACTTTTAAATCTAAAGCAGGAATTTTCACAATGCTAGCTCTGGGCTACCGCTCTGGAAATAGATGTGCATAGTAAATTGATTCAGCGGATTAGGCTGGAGATTAAAGACCTAAAATGTAAATAAACTGCTATAAGCTGTGCATATTTGTGTTAGTTGTTATATTCACTGAATTCATGTTATCAATAATAAGTCAGTCTGTCTAATATAACCAGCACATTACCTGGGTTAGCTTAAAAAATTCCTCCTCAAAGTTCAGAACTCTGTTAATCATATTGAAATGATCAGTTTTACTTCCAACTTCTGATTAGCAACAATTTGATAGTTTTTTAGATAAAAATGTTTTATCGTCTACATACTGTGTTGATATGCTCATTCACTTTTGGCAGTACAAAGAGCTTGTGCAAAAATTGGTCAGTTCAGATTGCATATATGGCACCATCATTTTGCTTTAGTGTAGTTCATTGCTGGTAAGGTGGAGAAGTACTTAAAGTTACTGACTCAAAGCTTTGGATTTGAGGGTTAAAATTTGACTTTTGGCTTATGACAATGTAAATTATTATGTCCTTTCCTTACATACATAGATTTCCTCTATGTACCTAAGCTTCTTCCCATGACTGAAAAAATTCTGCTTATGTTTACAGGCTGCTCTGAACCGTCTACTTAATTTCTAATTCAAAATTAATGTACTAATTTGATAACTGCATATATGAATTAGTCAAGGACTCTCTTTTCAGCCATGACCTGAGCCACAAGGGTAAGACTAACTTCAGTCTGTATGGACACATAAATGTAATCAATTAAACAGCATGTGTTGGGTGATGGACAGAAACAGGAACACTTAGAAAACACATGCACACAGAAAACATGCAAAGTCCCACTCAGACAGGGACCTGATTTCAGAAGTGAAATCTGGATTTGGGAAATATGAGAAATTTTGACTTACTAAATCTCTGTGTCGCCAATTGATGTCCCATTTATGAATGTCCATGCATATATTCCCTATCCGCCTGATATGCGTCATGATTAAAGAGGATGCACAAATCACTAACCCAATCACACACACACACACACACACACACACACACACACACACACACACACACACACACACACACACACACACACACAATACAAAATAAACGCAAGACACACAATGAAGTCATGTATGGACAAACACACATACATACAAATGCACAAATATATCTTCACACATATACACACATACACATACACATACGAACACAGACATGCACCAACAATGCGCGCACACACACACACACACACACACACACACACACACACACACACACACACACACACACAAAGACAAACACATACACACAAAATGAACTCATGTATGTACAAACATACATGCACACACGCAAACATACACACTCAAAACTCATTATGTAAATTATTTCTGTACAATGACTCTTCAGAGATCTCCCTGATCATTCAAAGCCAGTATCTTGTTCTGGCAATTCAGAAATGTCAGCTTTAACAAAACATCTCAAAGACTTTGGAAGAAATAATTCCTTGCTTTACTTAATGATCACTTCCCATCATCACATTTTGCCTTGCTACTTTTGCTCACCTGTGTTTTATATATATGCTGCCTTCTGAGCATGTGCTGATTTGTGATATATTTTCCTGTTGTGTGTTCATTCCTTGAATGTATGCATATTAAAAAAATTTATCCCCATTTTCTTTTGACTTTAGGTGTATTTCCCCTTCATTTTCCATGATATTTCCCAAACAGCTTCAGCCTGTCTGCAAAAGGTGTAAGTCCAGAACAGTCAGCAGTATTTCAGATAACACTTCAGATGTGCTCTGTATGTTGGAACAAGTATGCTTCCTGTTTTCTACTTGTATGGGTGGCACAGTGGTGTGGTAGTTAGCCTTATTGCCTCACAGCAGGAAAATCTCCAGTTCAATTCTCGGCTGGGGGTACCTTCTGTGTGGAGTCTGCATGTCTTCCCTGTGTTTCTGTAGCTTTCCTCCGGGTGCTCTGGTTTCCTCCCACATTTCAAAGACATGTGTCTGGAGTGCTTCTCCATGGGCCTCCACTGAAAATGGGCTCTGTTCCAGTCGGACTTCCTAGTAAACAAATGTTAAATAATTAAATGTATTTAAGGAATTCTTCAGCCTTCATTTTTTTCTCTGTCACATGCATTTACCTCCTTCACAAAAGCAGATATTGGGACACGGCACCTACTGTTATTAGCTCATTCGCTGCTGTCCACACTTTATCCAGACCACAGTTTCCCACCGATATTATTCTACACTTATCAGCTCTAAACCAGTCATGCACATGTTGGACCAAACCCCCAATCTAGCCAAGCTTGCTTATACCATCTGTACATTACCTAACAAAGGTAATCACAAATTTTCGGGTCTATATTACTATAATGAGCGCTTAAATGTTCGAATCTGTAAAGGTCGACCTTTACAGATCGAACAGTTAAATGTTCGAAATAGTAATAAAGTAAATAAAAAAAAAACAAATAGGAGGAAAGGGTTTCCTGCATCCCCCACACCCCTGCTACTTAAATATACCAACTCTTGAGATTGCACTTCAGTGAACTACAGTGCGGAAATGGGAAATTTCCCATTCCCTACACTGTAGCGCAATCTTGGAGTTGGTATATTAAAGTAGGGGGGTGCCCTTCTGCTTAAACCGTTTAATTTTTTATTTTGAGTTGTGCTTTTTTTTAAAATTTTTCTAAAATTTCGACCGCTTAACTGTTCGATCTCTGAAGGTTGACCTTTAGAGATTTGAACATTTAAGCGGTCGTGCATCTAATATAGACCCAAATTTTCCATAGCCTCTAAATTGATATATTTATTCCATCCTCTGTAATGTTATACAAGAACTTAGGTGGTCCCAACAGAAATCTCATGGCACCCTGTACTGTGCTACCTAAGTGAAGCCAGCAATGCTCTTTGATGATCCAGAACCCATACTTGTCACTTAATAGCCATTACATATCCCATCCTCCCTTTCAACAGCCTATTTTGCAATTCCCTGAATTTTCTTCCTTCAACTGATTTTTTTCCTTGTGTTTCTAATCAGGCCACGTAATAGCACAACTCCATTTTATCTTTGCATTAAACTGATACTAATAGCTCTGTCAGTAAATTTGTCTTCATTAATTCCTGGCAAAACTCTAAAATGTAACCAGTGTTATAAAAATAATATAGAATGCAATATTTTGTGCTTCTCTAAAAATGAAAGATACCACCCTTTGACCAATGCATTCCGGTAAGGCATGACCTGACATCAATACTGGGTGCACATTAACTTGATTCACTAGATATACAAGTTCAGGTATTACACACACACACACACACACACACATATATATATATATATATATATATATATATATATATATATATATATACATATACATATATATATATATATATATATATATATATATATATATATATAGTATATATTATACATAGGAGATTCTATCCCATACTTATCATATACATTGGCACATATTTATCCCCTGCTATAAACATATCTCATTTTCAGGCCCCTTCTTACAACACAGTGCTAGTGTCTACATTTCACACACACCACAGCCCTTTCACAAAATACAAACATTTCACTCCCTAGTTTTTCAAATTTTACTTGACATTTCCAGTAGAATATCACACTAAATGTTGTTCATAGGTTCATAGGTTCATAGGTTCATACTAGGCTATCTGCCCTAGGGCATTTATAAGCCTAGCCAGAGTGTGTTTGGCTTTCACCACCCATTTTAAATGAATTTTGCTATGCCCTTTTTCGAGGTTAGTATACTGTGCCTCTGTCTAACAGTGACACAGAAGTGATACCCGGGGTAAACCTACTATCTCCCATCCACTCATCAAGATTCCTCTTGAAGAGAGTCAGTGTCATAGCATTACAACCAAGTAACCCATCTCTACCACACAATATATGTTAGCATCTATTTTTGGTACTTTTCTGTTATCAGGGCAACACTTCTAACGTGCTCATTTTTTGATGGTTATTCACGTGTAAGCATTAACTTCTTTATATTGTGTGAAAATCATGTTTAGTCTCCAGCACATTTGACACATTAAGACACATGCACCCTTTTCTGATTGTTTCACGGCATTAACTGATGGGAAACAGTATGTACAAGAATGCACGGCTTGTCTACAGAGTCTTTCACACAGAGTATCCATCACCACCAACGGACCCCCCCTTATCAGAATGATAGATACACCAGTGACACTTGGAGGGGAACAAATCAATGTGGTAAGTGCAATTATTGTAGCTATATAAATAATGGGAACACATTTGTACATCCAGATACCCAACAGATCTTTTCCTTTAAGGTTAATGCCACATGTAGTACTGATAATGTAGTTTATTTCGCCAGTTGTAAAATATGCCAGGCGTTTTACGTCGGCAAGACCAACAGGACACTCAGAACTAGGATTAGAGAACACCTCTATGCTATTAGAATTCAATATATGAATAACGCTCAAGCTAAACATGTCCAGAATTGTGGTCAACAACATAACTTTACTTTTATGGCCATCGACAATATAATCCCATTAGTTAGAGAGGGTAACATTCGCAATGCCACTGAGAGAAGAGAAGTTAACTGGATGATAAGATTTAGGGCAGATAAAGGCAGTGGCCTTAATGAAAGAGCCTCTATTAAACCAGCACTTAGGGCAAGGCACTATAAGTAATAATAAGTTTATGCGTACTATATGTACTTCACATAACCTTAATTGTGATATGTTGCATATAGGACATGGATGAATTTGTGTCCTTTATTCGGTAGGCGATGGTTCAGATAATATGATTTAACAGATGTTAATGTGACTTATATTATAAATATGTCTTTTTAACTCAAGTACCTTGAATTTTATCTAATCAAATATAGATAAAAAATTCAACATATATTATGAATTATAATAATGACTATGTAATAGTTAGACCTGAACATAAGGCGAGACCTTAACGTAGGATATATACATAGCATTATTTTTAATATAGTTTGTTTTGATATTTTTAATATAAAATCCATTAATATGATGGATAGTATATAGGAACTAGATATATTTTATGATTAGTATATACTGATGCAGTCATTAATTTGGAAATTATAAGATATATACTATCGCTCTGTGAAAGCGTATATATTTGCACATATTTTATATATAGTTTGAAATCAGTTTTTTGCACATCACGAGGGCACTGGTGAATAATGTGCCCACTATATGTACTTGATTTATTTATAAATGAGAGTCCCGTTAAACAGGCTCTACGTTGATTCATTATGAAATTGTTTTGACGTACAGATTGTGCAGATTTTGATGAGCACATACTAAGTTACGCGCACTATTGTCCGTTAATGTTTTTATCTTACACTATCAATTTGAGATAAGGTTTTTAGTTATGCTATATTAACTAGACACTTGATGAAATGCGTAGTTTTAATGGCACGAATTTTTGTCTGCATCTCCTACATACATTGTTTCAGTAGATGCGAGCTAACATTTAAAACAAGTAATTGGATGTTAATTAGAGATTTTAAATTTATTATAAATATTTATTGCATGAACCAATACAATTTATCATCTACAGTATAATCAATATATATTTATATGTCCAATGAGGCGCCAATATCAAATATGTTCAATGGATGTAATTGGACATTAATTTTGATAAACATCAGTTGAATAATCAAGGTCAGCTATTAAAAATAGAACCCGTATAGCCCTACGCATTAGTGGGTGCTAACATTTAGCAAGATATTAATTATACATATGCGTCTCTGAACTGTATAAAAAATTTGATGTTTTAGCATACTAGGGTATAAATGTAGATGGATAACTATGGTTGTTCATTGATTTGTTTTTTATTTTATCATTTATTGACCTATCAGTATAGATAATTTTAGAGAATTTTCATATACGTTGCCACATGATATATCATCTGGTGGAACAAGATGAGGTTTCCAATGGCAACGCTCATTCTGTTGGTCTCGAAATTTGGAGTCCTTAACGGATTTTATCATAAATATATTTTTGTAGAGTTCAAGCTATATATGAGGGACTGCAATAGGTTTGTTTTGTTTTTGTTTTTTTGTCATGTGTATGTTTTTAATAGAAATATTGAAAGGCTTCACGTTGTATGCTAAGCACTCATAAAGTTTTTCTTGATGGTAGAAATAGACTTGACTAATATCTCTTTAACATCACAATAAGATGCATTCTAATCAAGCATGTGATCTATATAAATGTGATTAGATGGATTTTGAAAGTTAACAGTCTGATGAAGCCATAGTGAAAGCGCTTACCGAATTGTTACTCAATAAACAGATTTTTTCTTTTAGACAAACAGAGTTTTGTATGGTTATGTGAATATTTTATGTACGAACTGTTTAGACACCTTGGTTATCTCCTAGCTGCAACTATTGGATTATTTATTAGCGTATTTTTGGCAGGCAGAGAGATATTCACACTGTTGGAGACGTTAGTATTTTTGACTCATTGAAATTACAGTTCACCGAGCTGCAATTTCGCTAGTCCATTTTCACAAAAATGCATTTATTCGAAAATGCACTTTCACAAAAATCAGTTGAACAATGCACTTTCACAAAAATCAGTTGAAGAAAATAAAAAAAAGACACTAAACACCCCCCCCTAAAGGGCCCATCTCTATACTGGAAGAGTGCAAAGTTCCTGTAATCACGGCTGCACAGGTAAAAACCACACTTAGCAAACCCAAGAACACAGCATCCATGGATGCCTGA